>NW_016177894.1:0-8190 GCF_001687245.7 Rhagoletis zephyria | reverse complement strand
ACATATGAGTATGTATGTATTCATAACGCATTTGGATATGTAAAACTTCATATGTAGATATGTACGTGTACCTCATACTATTGCAATGCATCCCGCTGTTGTGTCAAAGGGTTAATAAGTTGCCGTCCTGCTGTTTTAGAACTTAATCAGATTTACTATTACTACAATTCCGCCTTTCAGCTGTGAGATTGTTCATTTCAACCAAGATTTACTTCCGCACGATTTTTATTAGCTGGGTTAGCTTGAAAAATAAAGTGTTTACTGCCCAATTGAATCGAAATGTCTAAGTTGATATGATATGTACCTAAGTATGGAGAATAAATTTTATAGGGATGTAATATGTTTCCATACACATTTGTAGTTACTTCGTGTGCAAGTAAGCACGTCTACTTTTAGTTTACTTAAATAAATATATGTACATACATTTGTACTGAGAGAAATTAAGATTGCTTTTTAGTCAGTTTTTGGTATCTGTTATTGCAGCGGAACTATTAAGACCTGGCTAAATAGGCTGGTGGGCCCAGGAAACGTGATGTTAAGGTGGGCCCCGATCAGAGGGAAAGGGATGTTAGTTATGTAGGGTTTAGTGGGCACGTGAAGAGGTGGTTGGAGTCGAGTTTGCATGGGTAGGAGTCGAGTCTGGATGGGTAGAAGTTGAGACGGCTACAATATCTATACCGTAATTGGGCTTGAGTCTCTCTCGGTAGTTGATGTTCGCTATCGTTCACGGGACGGGGGGTAGTAACTTCTTCCTCTTCTTCTTTATTGGCTCTGTAACCGACTAAGCGATTTTGGCCGAATCTAAAAGAGCACGCCACTCGTTTCTCTTCTGTGCTAACTAACGCCAATTGGAAATGCCAAGTGAAGCCAAGTCCTTCTCCACCTGGTATGTCCAATGCAGAGGAGGCCTTTCTCTTCCTCTGTTACCAGCATTGCGACTCGCGTTGAATACTTTCAGAGCTGTAGCATATCTGTTCATTCGAACGACATGACCAAATCAGCAAAGCCGCTGTGATTTAATTCGTTGCACTATTTCCATGTCTTTGTAAAGCTCATATATACAGCTCATGCGGTACTCGCCAGCCCTAATGCGTAAAGGCAAGCAAATCTTTCGCAAAATCTTTCTCTCGAATACCTCGAGAGCCATCTAATCGGATGTGGTCATTGTCCATGCTCCTGAAACATATATTGCCAGCGCGGGTAACTTATAGGGTGTTATTTTTGTAAATAAGAGGGGTAAAGTAAAGTAAAGTCCTCTACTTCTCAATTGCCTACTCAGTCCAAAGTAGAACATATTGGCAAGATTGATTCCCCGTTGGATTTCAATGCTGGTTTTATTATTAGTGTGAATGCTGTTTCAAAATTAATAGACGTTTATACTCTGATTGTTTGTGTGAAGACAGGAGATACTTCGATTTGTCCTTGTTCACCACAAGACCCATTCGGTTTGCTTCTCTATCCAATATCGTTTGGTATCAAACGGCTCGAAGAGGTCCGTCCAAATTCTGACCGAGTTGTTGATATTGCTGAAGATAATTTTACACAGCCATATTAGTTTCGGGTGGGTACCAAATTCAGACATTACAGCATAAATCTTTTCGTACTGTGGAAAGCGGCTTTGGAATCGACAAATGAATGGCGTGTGTCGATCCTATTATCGGGTCTTTTCCAAAATTTGATAAGGTTGATTGAACCCCGTTGACGGTGGGCTTCAGTCTTTCACACAATACACTCGATAAGACCTTGTAACCGAATGCGTTGAAGGCTGACCCGCGGTAGTTGACGCGTATGGCGGGGCCGCCTTTCTTGTGGATTAGACTGAGCACACTTAAATTGTAGTCGTCGGGTATGCAAAAGAGTTGATCCATGCACTTTACCAGCTCCTCACCACCGTACTTGAATAGTTCGGCTTTGTTGTTTTTCAGACACATAATCGCAGTTCATACCTCGTCCATAGTCAGACGGTGGAACATTGACTCTATCACCGTCAACTGAGGGCTCGGGTTCGTCTTCTCCACTACTTTCAGTGCCACTGCCATTCAATAGATTGAAAAAGTGTTCTCTGCATAATTTAAATAAGTACGTTCTGCACATCGGTAACTTGTTCGCCATGGAGGAGCTCGCACTGGTCTTAAAAGCTTCCGTAAGTTGCCTAACTCTCTGATAAAATTTTCGGGCGCTTTTCCTGTCGGCCAGCATTTCAAGCTCTTCGCACTCACGTATTTCGGCCTCTCGCTTTTTATTGCGGCAAATACGCCTCGCTTCCCTCTTCAGTTCTAAGAAGATAGTGGTCCGAGTCGATTTTTGGCCATCGTAGTGTACGTACGTCTACAACACTGGAACATGCCTTTCGTTTAACCCAACATAGTCGATTTGGTTTCCCGTTTTTCGATGTAGAAACAGCCATGTAGCTTGATGGATCTTTTTGTTCTGGAACTCAGTACTACATATTAACACGTTTCTGGCCCCGGCGGAGTCCATCAGCCTCAGTCCGTTATTTTATGTGGTGCCAAATATCACTTTTTTGCCCACCTTGGTATTGAAATCGCCAAACACGATTTTGATATCGTGCCGGGAGCAGCGCTCATATGTATGCTTTAAGCGCTCATAGAAGAGATCCTTGGACGCCTCGTCATTCTCCTCCGTCGAGGCATAGGCGCAGATGAGCGAGATGTTTAAGAATCTAGCTTTGATGAAGATTGAGGCTAGACGTTCGTCCACCGGGGTGAACCCCAGTACTCGACGACGGAATCTCTCTCCAACCACAAATCCAACACCAAATTTGCGCTCCTTTACGTGGCAACTTTAGTAGACGTCGCAAGGCTCCACGCTTACCTTGCTTTGCCCTGTTCATGGCGAAATTTCATATATCTACATACGTATATTTTTATGATATTTCGGTAAAAATTCGGGACTAGCATTTTTGTTAAAAAGAGCGTCAGGCAGTCGAATAACTCAATACAGTCATTATTCGTATAAATGTGCAGAGCCTAGGGTATAGGTATGTATGTATATGTAGCTTTAAATATGCCTAAATCGTAAGTACTCTACTCTACTCTCTCGTACATAACAAAATAAATATTTATGTTTTATGTGAAGCAGAGTGACAAATACAAATAACACTCTGTGAACAAAAAACGACTTTACCGAAAAGAAAGGATATTATATACGAAAAGGGTAAATACATATTGTAAGTTTGAGAACTGACAGACACAGAACAACTTGAATATGCATGAAGGAGGAGAAATTACGGAACTATAGGAGACTCCTTAAGAAGAAGAAGGCGAACCTCTGAAGGAACGTACACTCTTAGATACTTACATACATACATACATATATATGTACATATGTATGTAGATATATATGTACATATATCATCTGCTGCTGCATAATGATAAACTTGGTTTCCATTTGGTGGTACTGGCTGCCACTGGTTATGCTTCTACTGACGATGTCGGTGATGGCATAGAAGCTTCGAGAGAAGACTGTCAAGCATTGTTACGTAACACAACAACGTAGCAGATTTCTCCAAAAGCAAAAGCTACATGAAATGAAACAAAATGTGCACAAAGCAAGATAAGAGCGGGAAAGATTTATTACCAACGCAATGAGTTAAGAAAGACAAGTACCCAAGAGAAATCGCACAACAACCACAACAAGAACACTTATAAGGATGTGAAAGGCAGTAAAGGCAACAAAAGTTAGAATAACAAAGGGCAACAACACAAGTAGTATGTAGCAATATTGATAACAAAAACAACAAATAACACTGAAACAATAATAGCAACAATAACAAAATAATAATAATGATGAAGATGAAGAAGTTGACAAAGAAAATGATGGGGAAAATGATGACTGTGTGATGCTGATGCTTTTGGTGGTTTCTTCGTTGTGCCAACATGGCGTAAACAATCGAGCAGGGACAGGAAAATATGTAGTAGGAACTACAACAATGTGATTGGAAGAAGAATACTTAACGCTTTGTTAAAGTAGTGAAGGAGTTGCCCCTGCCTCAACGAAATGGGTTGTCTTATGAAAATTCAACATGGCGGCAATGGTGACGGCAGCTGTGCTGTCTTTGTGTAGATACATTTAAACATAAATACAAACATATATAAATGTATGGATATACATATATCTATACATATATGTATTTCTACATAGGTAGTACTTATGTACATAGTACGTACACGGGGGACATGAACGTCAAACGAAAATTACTTCACTTTGATGTGGGGTATGTATGTATGTTCCTTCATACAAGCATACCTGTATTCCTCTATTCCTGTATAATTGCATCTGTTTCCAGTATTGGGGTAATTGATGACTGCCTGAATGGGTGAATTACATTCGCATATACAAATACATATACATACATACCTTTTTACGTGAGACTACTCCATCTTCGGCTGCCGCCCATCGCAAATCGGTTCGTTTGTGCAACATTTTCCTCTGACATGTTTGTGATTTTAGTTGGAGCTCATATATTTTTTGCGTTTCGTGCTCTAAGCATGATTAACAATAATTAGAGTTGGCATTAATTACGCCAAAAAGTTAATTACATAGCAGGCAAGAAAAAAGGAGTGAAAGCAGGCATATACTACACACATACAAACGCATGGACAGAAGGCGCGCAAAATTTTCTTGATGCAAATGTTGTGAGGATATCCGCAGTGACAAGGAAAAATTGTGTACTCATTCCAACTACAAATAGGAAATTATTTATTTCTTTGTTGAAATCATCGTAGCTGCGTTATGAATACATGAAGTAAAGTTTTTTTCCTTAAATTTTGCTGCAGGAGCTATAAGTTTCAACCATTGTATGGCTTTAATAACGAATTCATAACAAATAAGCTTAGATGTCATAAAATATATTTATTTAGTGCTACAAATATCTTAACATTTTGATATTTATGTATATACCCAACAAGCATTGCAGTAAATGTTTTTAAAAATAACTTAAAGTAAGTTTGCTATAATAATCGTTAAATAAGCATTTTTAATATTAAGCTTATTAAACGTTTTTTCAAATAAACCTTTATTAAGTTTTGAGAGCGAATGTTTATAAATAACTTAAACTTATAAATGAAATGCAAATGCCAACGACCTGAAGTAGTAAATATAACATTTTTCAATCGTAAGTGACGTGTTTACGTTTTTTAAAATATATTATTAAAAGAAAAAATTAAATAAAACCGATGCGGTAAAAAAAATCCAATCCAGGCCCCGCTGCGCTAATCGATGGAGCATTCGAGACTTCAAATGATGAGTTCTCCTTATCCTTTCTTAGTTTAACATTCAATTAAAAATGTATTAAATTTTTTCCAGAAAAGTACATCAATGAAAATGGCGGCGATGAAGCGGAATATATAGCTGCATCGATGTCGTTTTTCCAATTTGCCAATAACCGTATTTAATTAAAAGCACGCAACAAGATGTAATAATTAACTTTTTTATGCTTAATTTTTGTGTGTTATCGTGAATTTGTATGCTAAAATGTCTATTCCCTATTTATATTTTATCTATGTATGAGTTTTTAATGAAATATCTTTAAATAAAGGGGTATAAAAATGTTTATAAAAAGCTTTCTTTTGAAAATTTTTAGTAAGTTTATATTCATACGCTTATAAACAACTTTTTTTGAACCTTTATTATAAGTTTACACTTTTCCGCTTATAAAAAGCTTTCTTTTGAACATTTATTACAAGTTTATATTTCTACGCTTATAACCAATGTTCCTTTTCGATTATATTACGCTTACTTTCACGCGTTTTATAAACAAAAAATCAACGTTTTGTAAGCTTAATGTTTATAATTGAAAACTTAAAAAAAACTTTCTTTAACTTTATTTTGCTTGCTGGGTACAAATTTAACTCTGCAATAATTTTTATAAGGTATATGTAATACGAGTAGCGCCGAGGGTATTTTCACAACTTCCCGATTAAGAAAAAATACCAGACTGGCTTTCTAGAGAAGCAGTGTGTCCCCTTAAGAATACGTATTTCTGAGGAAGCTCCATTCCAGCGCCTTCGTCTTGACCTTCGGGCTGTGTCGGAGCTACAGCCGCTAAACTTAAACGTAGAATGCGTGATATTATTAAAAGCACATTCAAGTTGAAAACTGCACCATTTATCGACGAGTAAGGGGAAGATCGACCTATCTCTGCAGCCGGTTCCCCAGAAAGCCGGTATCCCAGAAAATAGCTCAAGAACGCCCTACTTCAGAATTCGATTAAAGGGCGCCCCATCGCAGAATTTGATTCAAAAAACCTCTTTCACAACTGAAAATATATTGCAAAAATGTTGAAATAGGTCGATTTTGAAACGACAGCGGAGATAGGGCATTTTTAAACCGAATTCTGAAATAGAGCGTTCTTGAAAATTTTTCTGAGATAGGTCGCTTTCGAACCGGCTGCCGAGATAAGTCGATCTTCTACTCAGCCGTCGATATGTTCACAGGCACAAGCATACATATGGATGTTTTCATAAAACTGTAAACCAAAACTTAAAATATACATATGGGTTCAAACGGCTTATACATGTAGCTTTAAGTTTCGTATTCAGATGGCTAAAAAACGTTTTGAAAACGCCAAATGGCGGAGTAAAGAACTGAAAAAAAATTAATCTAAAATAAATTTTATATTGACTACTATTTAGTAAAAATATTGTATGGGGAAAAATCTGTCACGTCCGTTATCACATCGCATGGCTCAGCGCTGGAAAAAGTTGGCGAATAGTAGGTGAAAAGATCTACAAGCCTGTAGAGCCTGCAGAAGTCTGTGGCAAACCTTTTGCACATAACGCAGGAGAGATTTATCTCGACTAACCGCTTTTACACGGAGCACTGGGCCGTGGGAATCCATGCTGCAAAACTAGGACTGGAACACAACACCTCTTGTCATAGCTGTAATTAACCAGGTGCAAAAGAAACTATCTAACTACGTAGGACAAGAATCAGGCTTCTGGGCAAACCCTTCGACTGCCGTTTGACAGATACATTTAAGTGATATTAACTCACTGCAACTACTTAAGTTCTTGAAGTCCACATACTGGATCTAAGAGAAATAACCTATTTTCGCTGTTTTCTTTTCGTGTTTTCTTTTCACGTTAAATCGCGAGTGGTCTTAAAACGGCACGCCCAAGTGCTAGTTGGAGTTGTTAAACTCGCCACTTGAGCCAAACAGCCAACCATATCTGCAATATATAAGTTGCAAGAGCACTTTAAACTGTTACGGTCGTTTTTATTTCGAAAGTCGACACGAATTTTTAAATGGGTCCGATGCATCTCAGAACTTGCCAGTCGTTCGCTGTTTAGTGATTATCAGGTCTACCCAAAGGGCACACCTATGGAAATCACGTTTCTTTGTGGGAGACAGGTGTGCAAATTTAACCACATACATACATATCTACGTTTGTGTCATGGGGTACAACTGAAAGTAGTGCATCCGGCAAAATATTGGGTTTGAGCACATCATTTACATACTAAGTACTTACTATTTGGATATATCAGCACAGAGTTTGCTGGACCAGTTCTCGTATATGAAATTATTTTATTTTGACCAGCACTAAACATGGCGACTAACCTTAAAATAGAGAGCACAGTAAAAGCGTTATGGCTCAAAGGAGCAATCTGACCAAGTGCAAATGTCGGGTGGCAAATTCAGCCGCTCTTCGTTTGACAGAGACATCCCATTCGGATCCGGATCCCAGGGGCACTGTTATATTCTCAACAAAGCGGTAGGCTGAAGGCTTCGGTTAAGTATGGAAATTTCACTATGGAGTTCCCAAACAAGGAGAAGTGAGCGGAAATATATGGTAATGTGTAATCCGACCGATTAATCGGCCGATGCTGAGGCTAGTATAGGTCAAAATAATCAGCAACGGCGGTTTTGGCCGATTCTTGAATGAGGTATGTTATTTAGTTATTTGATTATGTTTTCCTTTTGTTATTATAAAAGTTTATAAAAGCATTTTTTCTTGAAATGAATTTAATTCAGGCCAAACTGGCCGATTCCCTTTCTTTTTGCCGATATTTGCCTCGGCATCGGCCGATTAATCGGTCGGACTCTAGTAATGTGAGACTAAAGGTTGTGGTGTCTTCCAAGCTGAAATGTAGGCTATTATGGAGGCAGAAAATGTCACTCTTAATACTACTAAATGACTCATTGATACATCATTTAAAAAAAAAAAA
>NW_016177892.1:0-8191 GCF_001687245.7 Rhagoletis zephyria | reverse complement strand
TTGACTTGTATAGTTCTGATTAAAGCATGAACCATATTTTTATAAAAAATAACAAAAAAAATCTAAATTGAAAAACATTGCAAAACAAAAAATACCATGCACTCACTTTTGATTGCCAGTCTATGTATGTACATATGTTTGTAAACTTTATGAGAACAATTTAAAAAATTAGACAAACATTACAAATTAATAAAAATTATATGAAAAAGTATCAAAAACATAAAATAGTTTTAATTGCGGGTCCGAAAGAAATATTTATAAGTTGCATTGAGTTACGCCAAAATAATGCCGAAAATCAATCGATCGTGCTTAAGTTGCCGGCTGCTTGCGAAATGGCCGTAAATAGCAAAATGCACACTCATTTTCCATCTGCCGTACAGTGACTGAATGTCTACATCATTTCCATCATAGGCTTCTCCAAGTATTTTTCGAAATCGAATTACCGTATAAGCCAAGTGCAGAACCTTTCAATTTGTGTGAATGCCTAGCTGTATGCTATGGTATAATGCGATCGTTTCCGTCTACTACAAAATTATGAACGGTTCATGCAGAGAACGTCTATGCAGAGAACGTCTATGAATGAGAAGGCGCATTTTCTGTGACCGTTTTTGCAGAGAACGTCTATGAATGAGAAGGCGCATTTTCTGTGACCGTTTTTGTTGCGCAAAAATTTTGGGGTGCAGTCGGCCAAATATACCTCACGTCGACGAGTGCACCACTTGACCGACGGTGTCGGTAGAGAAGTGTCGGCTGCCACCATACCAAAAATTTTTCCGTCCCACCACACTTCGAGCAGATCAAAGCAAAATGAAAAAATAAGAACAAAATGGAAAGAGGAACAAAAATCTAATAAGCATATGGCAGAGGGGGTGCTTGCGGAGGCAGGCGCGTGCTTGTGTCGGATCAAAACAAACTCTAAAATAAAAATGGTAGTCGGAACGACAAGTGTACAAAAGAAGCGGGGAAACGGGGAAAGGAGCGGGCTTTTGTACATTTGCTTGTTTGCCGAAAATATGATATTTGCGTGAAATCGATTTGCTGGTTGCAAATTCATTTTTGCAAACATGTATGAATTTTTCTGTTTCAGCTATGTTGATGAGATTTTCTAAGTCAATTTTTTCGACTTTTTTCCGCAATTATCTAAAGTCATGTAAAGTGGAACTTTTTCAATAAAACTATTTCATTACAATTTAATGAAACATATGTATGTATGTATGTATATATTTACTTATGCACATACACATATATAATTATTTCTGCAATCAAATTTTCTATTCATGCAAAAAGCCAAACGCATAAATATGTACGTATGTACACATTCATTTGTAAATATGTAGATATGTAATGTATGTATGTAACATATATATGTACATACAAATGTGCGATTGGTCGGCTTTCGTCTTCCCCTCGCCGCTCCCATCAACACACAAATTATTCAATTTCTGGGAATCGACACCAGATTGGCACGTGCGCGAAAATATTAACCCTCCGTTTGCCAAATATTTAGTTTTTCGCATAAGTTTGCATTTAATAAAGCAATACTCGTACATTTTGTATGGAGAATAATATTAATTAATTTAAAATTCTGCATGTAACCATGTTCTCGACGATATATGCAACTTTCATAAAGATTAACCATAAAAATTGTGCTTCATTAACAGTTGCAACCAGCTGAAACCAAAAAAACTATGTCCGCTAAATGGGTTAAAGACCAACTGGAATTGACATTTTTTACACGCATACATGCATACATTCATATACACATGTACAGTGGAGTAGCACTAGGTTGAACAATGCATTGCTTGTACTTTGATGTGTTTGAATCTTTTATGGTACTGAAGATTTGCTTAGGGATGAAAAATATTAAAAATCGTTCGTGCATATATGTAAATATATTTTTATAAACGCTTGGAAGTATAGAAATTTTTAATATTAAAAAATAAATAAAATATTTTTTTTGTATATATATAAATTTTGTTCAAGGCACATTGACCCACCTGTACAAAATTTGTGGCGCGGCATGGACAAAAATTTTACAATTTCGGACCGAAAAATATGAAAACGAGCCAAGTTGCCACGTTACATCTGTGAACTTCCGATAAAACCACATATGTTTGTGATTTTACAAGTTTTGATTTTATTAAAAAAAAATTAATGTATTTTGCTGCAGAAAACATACACTTTTATTTAATGTTTATTAAAATGACACTTTAAAATACTAGTTAATGATTGAAATATTGGTATGGAACAGAGAAATAGAGTGTTTTGTCAAAAATTACCAAAAATTACCAAAAATTGCCAAGATTCGAGATAACTTATTTTACTGGTTATAGAGAAATAGTTGCCAATTTTCACTTGGCTGGCCGAGATTTCTTCATTTTAAGATTTTAGAATTTTTGTGTCGGATTGACAAAGTTGCGCTTGTTGGTGATGAATTTGCGGGGAGATGTGCTGCGGTTATTTTTATGAATGAATTTACTTGGCCTTGAGAAATATGCAAATGCGTTTATGAATGAAATAGTTATTGTTGTATTTGAGTATACGTGTAATTATGTGCATATATATGTATGTATGCTGCCGTGATTTGTACATATGTACATTTATATGCATGTTCGTAGTTTTACAGTTTAGTATACATATATATGCATGCAAAAACGTTATCAATTAATGGAGCATGTACCTACATACGTATGCGTAGAAAATGCATTTTCATTTGACTCCAAAACTATTTGGGCATTTGGGAATTTCCTGTTGCTAAAAAATTTCCTGTTGCTAAAAAATTGATGTACAAATAAAAGAGTTGTAAAAATATACTTAACTTTTAAACTTTATACAGAACTTAGAAAAATTCAACGAATTCTCGTCTAAATTTTGAACTGTTTAATCTGAGTTTTTGGAAAAATTTTGAGTACGTAGATCACGCGCGTGTGGCCGGCCGGCCAGTAACTCAGTGCCTTCTGCTAGTTATACTTATACCAGGTTTTCGAAAAGTAGCCGACCCTCCCCTACATATCTGAGACAGTATGTAGGTACTCATCAGAAAAAAAATACAAGGGAGGTAATTTGAAGGCCAGTCGATTTTTTCAAATGGGAAGGAACTCCAAATTTGTATCGCAGATTCGAAAAGGGCGAACAATTTTACATCAAAAATTGGTCTTAACCATGATCTTGCGGGCCATTTTAAGGTTAAATATATTTTTTTCATTTTCCTTATTTTAATGAATATTTTTTTATACTTCGTACATTTAAAAAGAGAAGAAAACTTTTACTTGACCATGAGCTTGACTTTCAAGATTATTTCACAGAAGTAGATTTTTTCAAATGCGACCCTAGTCAAAAATGTGTTGTATTTTTTATTGTATGTAGCTTCCGAGACTTGTTAGTTGAATCTAACTTCTTCATTCGAAAAAAAATCATGTTTTGGCTTTGCGTGCGATGGAGCAGCGAAATTAGTTTCGACGCTTCTTCGTTCCCTGCCCCGTCAAAGACCTGAGCCTAATTAACCAAATTCGAGGTAGAAGATTTCACAGTAAAAATCATTGTTTACATTTCATCTCTCGAAAGGGTATCAAATGTATCTCAAAACCCAAGATTTCTTCGTAGTTTGGTGCCTTGAAATTTTATTTATTTATTTGTGGTACTATTTTTTGGATTAGCAAAGTGTTTGCAGAATTCGGTTGGTTATTCCGGCTTCTTAAAAATGTAAAAACAAATTCAGATTTATTTTTGATATATTTTTATTTTATTTATAATGATTTAATAATAAAGTTGTAAGTTAATCATCATTAGATAAACGTACATACATGCATACATATCTGTATGTACAATATAAAAATTATAATCATCATATAAATAAGTCTCTATACAAAAACAAAAATCTTGTGTAGTAAGTATGTACATTATATGCAGTATACATATTTATTAAAAAAGGAAACTCAATCACACCATATTTTGAATGAAAATTAAAAAAAAAAAAATTGTCAGTATAAAATATACATATACTCTCGGTATGTACTACAGTAATTACTAAGAAATATTTATGTATAGTTTTTAAATATTTTTATTTCAAGTTTTACAAAATATTTTTTAATCAACTAGTTTTGGTGCCAATTAATATATTTCTAAAACGTACATGTACATATGTATGTATGTGTTTTTTTTTTGTATAATTACATATGTGTATGTATTTTGCTGGCTTAGATTTTTTTGTGTCTTAAACGCGACATGTGGAAGCATTTTGGGGTAAACTTAGCTTATATCGTTATTTTTTATAATTTTTTTAGTTTTATTTTTTTTTTATATTTCTTGATTTCAGTTTTTTTTTAATAAAAACAATTTAAATAAATAGCTATATGCTAAAGCGCTATAGTAAATTGTGTATGCAGGCAGAGTAGGCATACTTGATGTTATCCGTTTTTTGATTCGAAATATTAGAAAAATTTAATGAACTTTGTAATTGCACAAGTATTTTTTACTTAGTTACTTAAGGTGAATATTGTTATGATTTTTTAAAACAAAAGTAGCTTTTTTACTACATACTCGCTTAAAAAAAGAAAGAAGGACACGTTTTTTGTGATTAAAAGATTTCTGATTTTTTTTTTTAATTTTATTTCACAACGGAATAAAATTTTGTTTTTGTAATTTTTAATTTTTTCATTTTATTATTTTTTATTCGATTTAACTTAATTTTTTCATTTTAATTTATTGTATTTTCACTCATTTTGTTTTATTTCATTTTTTTTTTAGTATACAGTATTTTATGTTATTTTTATTGGTTTTATTTCATATGATACAAATTTTTGATTTTTGTATTTAAATTTTATCAAGCCTTATTTTATTTGCTTTTGGTTTCATTTCATTCTATTTTATATTGCTTATTTCAAATGGAAATGAGAAAAAAGTGCACGAGTTTGATGATTAAAACATTTCTGTTTAGTTTTATTTCATAACGTATTTTTAATTAACTGTAATTTTTTTTATTATTTTTTTTGCTATTTTTTATTGTGTTTTACGTTAATTTATTTTCAATTGCATAATTTCATTTCTTTTTATTTTATTTTGCTTATTTTCTTTAAAGTTATTTTATATATTTATTTTGGTTTATGTTGTTTCACTTAATTTTTCATTTTGTATGCTTACTTTAAATTATTTTGTTTTCATTTATATAATTATATTTCATCTTATTTTTTCCACAAATTTTGTAATGTTATATTACATGGTTTATTCCATTTAATTTATTTTTTTATTTCATTTTTTAAATCAAACTAGATTATATTTTATGGTATTTTTTTAATATACTGGTTTTGATATTATTTTATTTCGCTTTTTTTTAATGCATTGAATTTAAAAAATGTTTTTATGAATATTTTTGCTGTTATCATTTCGTTTGTTTATTACTTATTTTTTAGCTTTTTAAAATTTTACATAATTCAACTTTTTAATTACATTCATATTATTTTACTTTAATATTTAGTTTACTTTATTTGTTTTAATTTCAAGTGTGAACGAGAAAAAGGTGCACGAATTTTATGATTAAAACATTTCTGCTTATTTTTTTCAGAACATATTTT
This sequence comes from Rhagoletis zephyria, assembly GCF_001687245.7. Lineage (NCBI taxonomy): Eukaryota > Metazoa > Arthropoda > Insecta > Diptera > Tephritidae > Rhagoletis > Rhagoletis zephyria. Next base: position 2,621 of record NW_016177892.1, on the reverse strand, counting down.
TAATTTATTTTTTAATTATTTTATGAAATTTTTTGATTTTGCTTTTTTTTATTTTGATTTGCGTTATTTTATTTCTAATTTTGTTTAATTGCATTTCATTTTATTTTACATGATATTAAATTATTTTATTTGTTTTGTTATATATTTTATTTTGGGTTATGTTATTTCATTTAATTTTATGATTTGTATGTTTATTGTAAATTATTATTATGTTTCAGTTAGATTCTTTATTTATTTTTTTTTTTAATTGAATTATTATTTTTCTACTATTATATTTTAATGTAATGGCTTTGATTTCATTTTATTTCGTTTTATTTTATTGGAGTAAATTATTTCAATATTTCTTTTTTATTTTAATTTTTTTTGTTATTATTTTGTTAGTTAATTATTATTTTTTTTTACTTCTAATATAGTTTTTCATCATTTTACTTTACAATTAAATTTTTTGAATTTTTATTACTTGAAATTATTTTATTATATGTATCTGGTTTTATTTATATTGTTATTTTTGTTTTGTGATTTTTCATAAATAATATTTTTTTCTATTATTAATTTAATCCCTTCAACATCAAGCTAATGTCGATTTCGTTTCTACCGAAAAATGTAACCTTCTCTTTGCCCTCTACGCACAAACACTAAGAAGAGGGCGATGAGAAGGCAACATTTTTTGTAGAAACGAAATCGCCATTAGTTTCCAGTTCTCAAGCAAAATCATAAAAAATATTTTTCATTATTACTGTTGCTTGAAAAAAAAACATTGGCGTTTCAGTAAATTTTCTTGAAGATACGAGCCCAAAAAAGTTATTGAACAAATTTTCTTTTTAACCGACTTCAAGAGGAGATTATCAATTCCTCAGAATATTTTTTTAATATGTACATATGTTACTGGATAACTTTGGAACAATTAAACCGATTTTGATAATTTTTTCATCGGAAGTGTGGTACCTCAAAAGGGGGCCCATACTAATTGGGTTTAGATCCGATCATTGGATCATAAAGAGATTTTATGACAATTGAAGTTGGTTTTGATGTTTGCTAAAAAATTACTTGTTAATTTCTTGAGCATTTTTATATAAATTTTTATTTTTCTTGAGAGTTGGATACTATATATGCTTTATAAAGAAAACCAATTTAAACTGTATGAGAGAATATTTTGTGCAATTAAAGATATTTTAAATTATTTTTTTATGCTATTTGTTTGCTTGACACGTTTTTATTTTATCTGCTTTGTTTTCTGTCGCGTGGGCTTATTTTATTTGGTTGTTTTTATTTTCTATTTGTTTTTTGTTCCTAATTATTTTAGGTTTATGGTTTTATTAATTTATTTTTCTGATCCAAAAATTTTGCGTTTTTATGAATTTTCCGCCTGCATTATTTTCGATAATTTCTAAATCTCTGTCAATCTTTTTTGTTATTTCTTTTTCAACAAAAATTATTTAATTTTTGTTTATGGTTCGAGACGTTTTCAATGTTTTTTTTTTTTAATATTATTACTGTGATTAATTTTATCTTTCTGAAGTGTAGCTTATACTAAGTATTTGAATCGCATTTTGTATTTTTATTATTATTATTTTTTCATTATGTTTTCATGGCTTTCAGGTACAATTCAGTTTGTCTTTATGTGTTTTTCTAAGGATTTGTCACTTAATCTGTTACTGAGTACCTGATTTTTATAAACTAAATTATTCAGACTGGCCCCTATAGTTGGCACTCTTGAGTAATTCTCTTGCTTTATGCTGCGTAATTAGTTAAATAATTTTTTTTTTTAAATATGGATAAAGTTTTTTTTTTTTTTTTTGATAAAAAATATATACAATTTACAAGGACCGACGCTCTTAAAAATCATTAAATACACGCAGCACGAAGCTTAGGCAATATTAGGTTTTTCTCTAATTTCTAGATATGTGTATACTATGTATTTATCGACTCTTTTTAGCTGCACATAAGTAGATTACATATAAAATAATTTACTTCAATAAAATATAATAGCTTTTATTTTTTATAAGTAGCATATAAGTTAGTTACACTCTACCTTAGTTACGTTAAGTAAGCAACAAAGTTTTTTCGTACCACTAATTTTTTCATTACTTAGTTAAATTATTAAAAAAAAAAAGACGAGACTCAATTGGCTCAGTCAACTATTTGTTTGCTTTAGCATTTACATTTCTCCTTCTTTGACTATTTGTGTTTCTCTTTTTGCGGCTGCTTGCAACACGACGCACTATATATTTATCTGCATTTTTTTTAGTTTCTAATATTGTTTTCTTTTTTTGTTTTGTACCCTTATTTTCTTTGCTTTCACTGTAACATCCACACTTAATTGTAGTTGGAATGTGGCCAGCTGTTTTTGCTCTCTCAACTTGCCCCGTTGCAGCAGCGGCGGCATCGTCTGCCCATGTTGCCTGTTGTGCTTGTTGTGCCTTTTGTGTTTCTTAAATTTTTTATTTCGTTGATATCGTCTTTTTCGTCCCAAGCCCAGAGCTGCAGACCATCAATCGTTGGCCATGCAGTAACCCGAATAGGTCTGTATATTATCCTCTAAGAAGCTTTCGCCAGCTATAACACCCGATTGTGTGTGATGGCTGGGGCAGTGATGGCCTTTCGGGCACTGACAGAGCGCA
>NW_016177891.1:0-8191 GCF_001687245.7 Rhagoletis zephyria | reverse complement strand
AGAAAATTCATTGGTAACCTTGATAAACTTTTGAAGAGCTCAGTTTCTGATTTAAATGAAACTCATAATATTTTAATCATTTGCTTATTTTAATTAATGTAAATAAAAGTAACCAATAAATTTTTATTGGAGACTTACTTAAACAGAAATCCCGAATTTTTCACACTGACTCCCCTAAATAAAAATCTAGTGGAAATTCGTGAAATACTTTGTCAGCATAGTTTTTGGAATGTTGAACGAATATTTTTGAAATTGTAATTTTTTACTTAAACTTTTTCAATTAAATTTATGTTTTTCTACATTAATTAAACAAGAACTGTTTTATCATTGAAATCCTTAGGGTTTGCTAAGAAGTGAATGTATATTGTGATATTTAAGATTTCCAATGCGATCAATATTTTAAGTTATTATACATACGTAGATTGTAATTTTTAGAACCATATGCTAATTTTTAATGTGCTCATTCGCTTAAAAAAATATTTTGTTGATTATTTAAACTTCTTATACATTCATGCCCTAATTTGCCCTGAAGCGGTTCGCTGAGTATATGAAATTTTCTGCGTGTTACATTAAGTTTAATTTAATTAAATAATACCCATGCTTTAATAGTTCACTTAGATTATTAAATTTCTTGGGTCTAGTTTCATTTTCAAACAGAAGGTGACCCTCCTTCAAATACCTCAAAAATATTCGACCCTAATGTTCATACTAGGGACTTGCTACTCTTTTATTTTACACAGATATGAGTAGTCTACTTGCAAACAGCGTTATGTGATTTTATAATTGCAAGCCATAAATTAAAAAAAAAAAACTTCTAAAAATTCAAATTGTATCTTTTTTTATCATCGGAAAATTTGGATAAAAAGAGCCTAATAACATTAAAAGACAAAATCGCAGTATGGTAGTTTTTGCAAATTTTATATATAAAAAATTAATATAGCGACTTTTGAAAAAGTAACTTTTACATAGCTATGTTTTTTTAGCTTTTCGCGTTCTCTCTTCCATGAAGATTGGTCTGCTTGGACGTCTTCCACTAGGCACCGAAACTACCAAGTTTTCTTGCAGTTTTCTAAGTTCATTAGAAGATAGAGACTTTTGAACTTGCATAAATACGTACAATAAATATTATAGCGACTTTTGAAAGTGTATATATACATACAGTAAGTATTATGGCGACTTTTGCTAGAGTAGCTAACATTTGATGCTATTTTTTTCAGAATACATAAGGATTTTGCACTGTCTTGTTAGTGGACATGAGACTACTTTAAATACTATAAAGTGGAATAAACTAAAAATCAAAAAAATTTTACATAGAGCACTTTGCAAGTGGACTACTCATATATTAACATTTCCATTTGTGTATAATTTAATTAATTTTAATTTTAAGCAACAGAGCAATATTTATGCTCTATGCATCAATTGACACATCGCTCGCTTGCCTACATAACATACTTTGAGCATGGCTAAAAATCAAATATTCGCGAACTTAGCTTAGTGGGTAGAACACTGATTTTATAAGGCGGTGTTCACGAGTGCAAGTCTCCGTGATCTAGATAAAGAAGTCTGATGAATTATAACCAGTATTTTTAATTGTCCCTTTTCCATAATTATTTTTATTAAAGTGGTATCAAGCTCAAATATAATCATTGGTTTACATAGAGAAAATTAAAGAATTAAAAAGGTTTGCTAGATTAAAAATAACCTCAAGAAATAATGAAATAATAACCCAATATACTGTATTAAAAATTGAGTCAAAAGATCCCATAATGCGCAGATAATATCTACATACATCACATATGTATGTATTTATGTACTCTTTCAAACACAATTCTTCAAAGCTTCAAATATTTTCATTTACAGAAAAATTTGTATACGCTCATACAAACCATATATTTACTAATGTACATATAAACAAACCTACCGACGCATATGCACACATATACATATATAAAAGAACTAAATCAAAGGCCAAAACGCGCAAATTCCATTTCTAACATAAACACTCAAAGCCAATAATTTTTTGCATCTTTCATTAGAAATTACCTTGGAATTGAAATTGTTTTCCCATTGATGACAACCGGAAAACTTTCTGAGGTGTGAAAACACGAGTCGAATTATGCAGGAGGAAACTAGTGCACATATGTATACGTACATATAATTTTATAATAATGTGTTTGTCATTCATAAACACAAATGTTTGCATAGCACAATAAGTTGGAATATAAGGCTAAAGTGATAAACATTTTCTGATTCATATTTGTTATATGGCCTACTCTTTTTTCGGTTGGTAAAATACAAATACTACCCGCTCAACCATGGCTGATGATTCGGCCCGGGTAATGAGCTACCCGCGTTTACCGGGTATCCGGGCAGTATAGTAATTACCCGGGTACCCGGGTAATACAAAAAGTGTACTAATAAAAAAATTGGTTCGTTATATAAAATTTACAGCAAGTTTTCTTTAAAAATATGCAGTTGGCTTTAAAAAACCTGGACCGAATAACGAAAGCTACTACGGTACTTATGGTCGTGTTGAATGCTTTACCAAATTATTAATATTATTAATACTTGCAAATATTCCGGAAACAGCCAGACCTATGGGTCAAGCATCCCCCGAACACCCTTCCTGTGTACATACATATATGCACAGTTGTACTCTCGAAATTCAAAAAAAGATCCACAGATTACTCACTGAGGACCTAATAAGATTTAAAGGCAAGAGCTACATACATTAAAAAACTAGTTTAGTTTAATCTTGTTCTGCGACTTTTTTAGTAAGCAAATAAATATAACAAATTATAACATTCCCGTGCCCATTAAGTTCTAACTTAACGTACCGTTGATTTTTGGCAATTTGTTTTTTGTTGATGGTGCCAATCATTTTCTTCCATATAAATTGTCTGCGACCACTTATGTATAAGAAAAAATGAACTAAACCTTCAGGTAGAAGCCATTTTGGCGTTGCTGTCATGAGAACCAAACTTACAAACTTCAACTTGTTTTCTTTTTATTTGTCTATATTTCGTTACTTTTGGAAAGACGTGTCGTTTTGGTTTGAATGTTTCTTAATAGCAAATTTGAATTTTTGCAGTGCTGTGCAGTTTAATCAGGTATATACATATGTGACTGCGTGGTTTATACTAATAATATTATTACACATATTTAATTAATATTATCTCGAACATACATATGTACACATATCGAAAATTGTGAGGTGCCAAATATCCAAAATTTTTTTTTAAACGTCGGTCAATGTCTTTCGCGGAAGGAATGTTGGGAAAGTAGCTGTGACGTAGCGCTTCCGGAAAGTCCCTCCAACAACACTGGAACTCATCAATTCAGTTGTGATAGCTTAATAAACGACCAATCAATTAACATTGAACAAAATTAATAAATAAAAATACACTTAACATTTACTTAAAAACGTCAGCCAGTGAAATGTAATCTTTTATTTTTCCTCATTCTTATTTTTACTCTCCTGAAAGTGTTGACTTTTGAAATTTTGACGTCAAATTGGCTTCTTTCTACCTGTTTTTAATGTACCTTGTCTTCAAAACAAAAAAAAAATCCAAAAATCCACGGTATGTTCTTGCTACATCAAACTTGCGCTTATTATAATGAAATTGACTAGCCTACACGGTAGTTTAATTTTATTTGTTAGGTTAGGTTATCCTGGCTGCCCTCATCCGTACAGGAAGAGAACACACTTAGGCCTCCATGGGCCCATTGTGATACCATATTTGAGACTCCTAGCGTCCCTCCTCCTACCTCAGAAATTGAAACAATTTGTAGCTCTGATGAAGCGCACAAAATCGTAGATACTGGTCGNCCTTGTCTTCAAAACAAAAAAAAAATCCAAAAATCCACGGTATGTTCTTGCTACATCAAACTTGCGCTTATTATAATGAAATTGACTAGCCTACACGGTAGTTTAATTTTATTTGTTAGGTTAGGTTATCCTGGCTGCCCTCATCCGTACAGGAAGAGAACACACTTAGGCCTCCATGGGCCCATTGTGATACCATATTTGAGACTCCTAGCGTCCCTCCTCCTACCTCAGAAATTGAAACAATTTGTAGCTCTGATGAAGCGCACAAAATCGTAGATACTGGTCGAATCCAGTTCAGCCAGACACTCGAAAGAATAGCGAAGGAGCGAGCGTCGACGAGCTCTTGCAAAGCGGGACAGTGGCACAGGTAATGCTCCACGCTCTCGATTTCCTCCTCATCGCGGCAGCTACGACAGTAATCGTTTGGCTGCAAACCCATCCTGGCAGCGTGGATCCCCATAAGGCAGTGCCCGGTAAGAATTCCAATAACACGGCGGAGCATTGGTCACTCCAAACGGAAGAGAGGGCGAGATCTACGCTTATCTAACCTAGCCAGATGTGTCTCGCTATCCTGCACATGGGCTCCGCGGACCATTTTACATGTGCCAGTTCGATAAAGTTATTAAACAGCCTATATCACTATGACCTGGTACCCATACAACTTGAGTAAAGGAACACCTTGTCAGCTTATTTAGAGTAAGTCTACATTCCATGGCAATCTTCGATGTAGATTTGTCACAATTAAGTGCTTTGCTAGCTGCCTGGCTATCAGAAAAAATAGTTACTGCATGTAGATTAGTAGGATAATCGATCAGCCATCTAGCAGTTAGTCGGCGTTGAGGACAGCGCCCCCGTAATCATCATGCACTCCACCCTTTGAACCTTTGTTAGTCTGCTTTTGATGTAAGTTTGTCCACAGATGGCCACCAGACCATGATACCCTAGAATAGGATGGGATGCACCACTACTGTGTACATCCAGCTCACAAAGTGGGGTTTCAACCCCCCTTTTTCCTATTGCTGATTTATAGGCATACAGGGCAGTTATAGCCTTCTTGCAACGCTCTTCCACATCGCGAAGTTAGCTTTCTGTCCAATACATCGCCCAGGTACCTAGTTTCCTCCGAGAGGGCCAGCGTAACACCGTTCAAGGAAGGAAGTTGCATCTGGACGGTTTTTATTTTCTTTGTGAAAAGAGCCATGATTGTTTTTCCTGGATTGGCACCAATGCCAGATTCCTTGGACCAGGTTTCCACAATGCTTAAGGCACCTTGGACCAGGTCGCATAGAACTTGGGGGTGCTTACCCACCGCCGTCAGGGCCAGATCATCAGCGTATGCAACTACCTGACAGCCTGTGTTCTGTAGCTGCGACAGCAGAGGATTCACCGTTAGATTCCACCCGCGATATCAAGGAATACGCCTAATGCACACGATGTAGGGAGACAGAGGTGGCGCAATCAGCAGTACCGCTACTTTGTTCTTGGCGAATTTGACAGAATCAGCTGTTCGTGTGACGTCATTTTAGCAAACTGTTTGTATGTATGCAGAGATGTTTATATGTATGTAAATATGGCGACCTCCATGGTTTGAAAGTTAACACTCTTTCTCTCCTCCATCTCCAGTTATTCTTTCCTATTCGTTGCTATCTTGACGTCATCACCCGCAGGAATGCGCAATCTTGTATTCTATCATTCTTGCCTAAGGCATATTCCTTAAGCGCTATTGCCTTTTCAATAGTGCTGACAATACTATGCAAAGCTGTATCTACAGACCTGCCATTCGAATAGGCATGCTGACAGCTAGATAATTTACTTAAACCAATTTCTTGTCGGATCTTAACATCCAGTAGTCTTTCCAGAACCTTCAGAGAGAAAGATGTAAGGCTAATCGGTCGAAAGTCGAATTTTATTTGTGTGTGTTTGGTAATTTTACGAGCGCTAACTAATAAATATAGGGGACTGAATATTTGTCAAAACTATTTTTTTGTGGCCGACAATATAATTTTCATATGGGACCGAAAGAAAAAAATTTTCCTTTTACTTGACACAGTCTAATGAATGAATATACTCATGCATATTAGGTTGGTCAAAAAAAGTAAAGTTAGAGTTTTAATGCCATCACCCCCTAGGATGGTTGTATATCGAAGAAATATATATCTGTTTTAAAATCAAAATATATTTGGGTGTCGCTCAAATCGCTCAAAGTATTCCTCGTATTTTATGTGGAAAAAAATTTTAATCGAATTCTTGAAAATTAAAATTTTTCGATCGGAAAATTGTGTTTATCTTCAGGAGATTATTTAATTGTATAGTTACTATTTAAACAATTTTAAATAAACAATTGGGTGTTACTAACTCAAGCCTTCTGAAGAGAAAAACAGGCATATGTTTATTTTTTTCGCTATAGGACCAATTCTGTCTCAATTCATGCAAGGCGACTGCACCTAGCTCTCCAAATCATTTCCAATTTTAGTATGCTATTCTATCAGGAAAATAAGCGCATACGTAGTTTTATACCCGAGCGCACTTATGTACAGGGTATTATAACTTTGTTCGCATAACGGTGCTATGTAAAAGCCTAACGGAATCGAAATAGATATAGACAAATTTCAATTTCAATTTCAATTTATTTCAATATTAAATATTAGTACAGTAAGACCAAGATCTTAATTAAATGTATACATAGATGATCAGAATGAAAAGAGAAGTCGATTAAGCCATGTCTGTCTGTCCGTCCGTCCGTATGTCCGTGTACACGATAACTAGAGCAAAAATGCAGATATCTCAACGAAATCTGGTACATCGGTTGCCCTTTATCCACTGTAACGACGGCCCCTTTCCTTCAGTAATATTATTATGAAATTTTTGGAAAAGGGGCGTGGCCCCGCCCACTTATGATGAAATACTGTATCTCAGTAGCCGCTTCACCAATCCTTACCAAACTCGGTACGAGCCTTGCTTGGTATCCAGCTAAGAAATTTGCTGAAAATCATTGAAATCAGGCAATAGCCACGCCCACCTTTCATTTAACGATAACTAGTAGTGATGTTAATTTTTCAGCTTTTTCCGGTCCCGGTATTTTCGGGATGTCGTTTTCACACCCCGGGATCCCGGCATTAGTCCCGGGTTTAAGATACTCATTACTTTTCAACAACTTGGATCGAAAAAATTGCTCAAATCAAGGATCAACGGTATTTTTGAGCCACTTCAAACTAAAATATTTGAATTTTTATAATTTGTGTACAAAGTGACAAATTTTGATTTACATGGCTTTTGTTAAACATATCATTTTGTATCGGGGTGTACAATAAAGGAAAACATGGTATTAGGTGTACCATACCATGAATTCATTTAATTTAGTGCAAAGCTGTGTCTGTAATATAGTGTAATTTTTATTTTTTTTTTAATGGAGATACTGTGAAACGGGATCGTTGCGCAGTAATATACTGTTTTTGACCAAAAAAAGATATATTTTCGGCTATATTACTGAATTCATCGTAGGTTAGAATAAAATGCCACTTTAAAATGAGTAAAAAATTCTGCTGTTTTTTAAATAAATTGTGTTTATTCGGTTTATGGAAGCAAATGCATACTAACAGGTCTATTCTGCGCTGGTAATAAAAAGTTTGTAACCGGTAAATAAAGTTCCTGTCAATTTTTAAACCCTATTCGCATTCTCGGTACTCTTTTAACCCTTAAATTTTGTTACCATCCCATAAAAATCTTTCTAAAAGCCGATTTCACCAGCAATTGAAATGGAAAATGATCTTTAATTTTCTATCAATTCCCATATAAAAATCAAAATATTGAAATCATTTTTCATTTAAATTACCTTCGTGAAATTGGCTGTAAGAAATCGAAATTTTTACGAAAGATTTTTCAATTTTTTTAAGTGCCGCACTAAGTTTGCAAGTATGATTCATACGGTTTTGGTTAAAGAATGAACTATGTATATTTGGATATAAAAAGAACTAAAATTATATTTAAAAAATAAATTGTCAAAACTTGTCTCTATATGGTTTGGCTATTATTTTTTCGACAAAAGTTAGCTTTTACCACTAACTATGCGTTACGTCAACTCTGGTATCAGCTACTTTATAATAAATTTTTACCACACACTGTAAATAGAGAAAAATGAAAGAGGTAATGTATGTTTAAAAAGCCGACCCCCAAAGGTACATATGTATATTTATGTACGTTGCTGGGGAAATATCGATAGTTCATCGAATAATAATAATAATAGATTGGCGCTTACACATAAGTATGTCAGTGTTTGGCCGAGCTTCTCCTCCGACTTGTGGCTTGATATTGTCACGACTCCGAACGGCGATTGTATTTTTATGAGAAGCTGTTTTTCATGGC
>NW_016177890.1:0-8193 GCF_001687245.7 Rhagoletis zephyria | reverse complement strand
TTTGCGAACTCTAAATTAAAAATAAATTTTAATTAAATAAAAAGTGTTTAACATGACTTATTTAGAGTTTAAAAATTCACATCTTAAAAAACCCATCTTCTAGAAAATTTCAAGAGTTTAAAAAAAATAAAAAGGTCAAACATATTTTACAAGTTTTTGCTTATCGAGTTTTTTAATTTCGGAGCTCTGTGATATTTTTTTTTATTTCTCGGATTTCTTTATATATTTATGTATCTTTATAGTCCTGAATATCACCTTTAAAACGAGAAGATACCCTTTTTGTAATAGTTTTTAAGATATTCCCAAAATAAAATTTCAAAATCCCGGAAATTCTGAAATGTAGAATTTTGAATAACTTTGAGTGAGAAAAATAACTTTTTTTTTTTGACAGACCTTTTTTATATAATAAAAGAAAAGTTCTGGCCAAAATACATTCAACTCAAAAATGTTCGATTGAGATGGATTGACCCATGTACAATACATATTTGCTTTCCGGAAAATTTTAGCTCTCTGAGCGGGCCAAATTTTCTGGCGGTAACACTCGATAATATAACACCGGCATTTCAACCCACTGATTCCGAATCTGAGGTCCGTTCAGCGGGTCGTATACATGTCGGTAGGCGGGTATGGTTAAAAGCAAATACCACTTTGTTTGTGTGTCGGTGTTATTAATGGTAACTCACATCTCTCACCGGTTACCAATAAAGCTTCTAAGGCAAACTAACTTTACAGGTCATAATGATCAGCGCACTAATTTGTACTGACTGGCCAGGCACAGGAATTTGGGTTTGTATTTGGGTGATAGACTATCGCTACACATTTGCGTGTTAACAGAGAAAACCGTTTAGCATTTACTATGCGATTGACAAAGTATTGTATTTAAGTCATAAATATAGGAAAATAACTATCCACTCAATTTGGAATTCGAATTAGTGAACGCTCAAAATGCGAATTTTATACATTTCGCTTCCTTCTCGATTACTCTGAGACATTTTTTGTTTTAATTTTAAGCAAACTCTTCACAATATGAATTACACATGATGAGAAGAGGTTAAAGTTACTACAACGTATTCAGTTACGATTAAAGAAGAAAAGTAGCAACAGCTTTATTGCAGTGTTATACTAAAGTCAGCGAACCAAGACTTAAAATTTTGTTGATTTTGAGCACAAAGTTTAGTTAGTATAGCTATCCGACCAAGTAAATATATAAGTCCAATATACGAATGCTTTGACAAAAGCAAGTCATGTGTATTAGGGTGCATCACCAAAAAAAGTTGCAGGTTTCCATACGTTATTATAAAATCTATTATACTTTAAGATCTCTGCCTAAATATTTCGGAAAAAACAATAAGATTTACGTGAACTAGGCCGATTGTTGATACAATTTTTCGAAATTTTATGTGGAAGTTTAAACCTGCTATCATCCACGGTGATTTTTTGGAAAACAATTTTTTCAAAAACTATTTTTATTTGTAAATAACACGATTTTTAGAGGTATTTTCAAATGGGAGCAGCTAAGGTAAATCTTAATATTTTGTTGGCGGAAGTACTAAAATATAACAAATTCCGTTGGAAAAGCAGCAACGATTTGAAAGTGACGCACCTTAATGTACATACATATGTATGCACGCCGCTCTAAATTAGCAGCCATAAAAATTCTAAAATTAATTTATGCATTCATATGCTCCTATTTTCGTTGCAAAGATACTCCAAATGCATGGCTACTTACATCACGAAAAAATTTCCAAATATTTACAATATGTAGCCTTTGCTGCAGACATGTATCAAATTCAAATATTTAAAGGTCCTCAGGTACATATGTGAATACATACCTACTTCTAGGCTATGAAAAATTAGGAACATCACAAAGCTATTCAAATTGCGAGTATTTATTTTCCTCCATATGTTTGCAATTAAACTAAAAATATTTGTATGACTAATAGAAACAATTTGATTTTATTTCAAGTACTCATGCGTACTAGCAGCAATGAATATTATGCAACAATTTGCTGGAATTTGGCAACGAAATAAAAAAAAAATGGAAACATATTTCAACACCATACCAAATTTATTTGAAAAGCGTATGAATGCGCGAGAAAAAAATTATGCAAATGTTTTGAAAATACGTATTTTTGTACACATACGCTAACATATTGTTTCACTTGAATAAGAACATCCCTGCAGGAAAATCGCGAACTAGTGAATCAAATTTCTACTTTCGTACTAGATCTTTATCGCCAAAAAACGAGCCAGTCCGACAGTAACTAGATCCCCGCCAGTTCAAAATCAGCGAAATTTGGTACTTTTAACTTTTTCCATTAAAAATCTACATATATCTGAGGTGGCGAATTTAGAACTAGTTCGGAACTAACGAAAAAGGGATGCAGCGGGGGCAATTGACACTTCCTAGGACATCGCCATATTAAATTCGCCAGTTGTTTGCATGCAAAAGAGATTTATCGCGAACCAGTACTGGTTTTAAAGGTCCTAGAAGCGCGCCAGTTCAGAACTAGACTATCCCCACAGTGATAAGTAGTATACATAATAGAGATTCTTGCTTTCTTATTTGGCATTGAAATATTCTGAAATAGGAAATCGAAAAGCCTGAAATATGTTTATGCTGTTATTTGTGCATAATCGAAATTAAAATATACCCGGCCCGGGCTACTTAATCTCAACCGGCCAGAATCGCTTAGCCGCTTACAGCGCCTATCAAGATGAATAAGTCACTAATATTAATATATTCGATAGAGATACTTCAAAATGAGCTATGTAGTTCCGAGCCATTAGCATCCTTAGGGCATACCAGCGCTGCAACCTAGCTATATCCATTGTGCTCACCCTTAATAACTCACTCCAACCCTGTGCTATTTACGTACATATAAAGTTCGGCATTTGGGTTGTATCAACTTTCAGATTCTGAATGACGACGATATTCATTCACCAAGGCCCTTTTGAACCAAATTATGGAGTAGGGCGTTTTTGAAGAGTTTTGGAAGGTAGAAAGTTTTCGAACTGGCTCCCGAGATTGGTCGATTTTTCACCCAGCCGTCCAACATAAAAATGGTACCATAGTCTGAAGTGTCCTGTTAGGTATCCAGTGAGAAGGACCATCCAAGCTAACGTTTAGTAGTCGTTCAACTACTCCAGGAGATGTATTGCCTTTCACCGTTTGACGTTTGCAAGGCTGAGGGATATAAAGTCTGTGGAGTGTTTTGCGATTCGTCCTTTCGCTTGCATCGAAGCCCTCATACCCTAGGACCCACATAAAGTTAGTCTTGCTATGGTTGCTGAGTTTATTCCAGTGCGGTTTTGCAACCGCCTACTCCACAAACTCGATATTAGTTATTAAGATTTGAATGCTCTTACGCAGCCTGGTTGTCTTACATGGCTCCATTAGTCCTTTTAACGACGTTCGGGGGCGCAGATTTATATTACAAAAATACCAACACACATAAATACTGCTAATTAGAGCAGCGCTCGTCCAAAACAATGGGCAAAGATGAGAACGCCAATATTTATTTTGTATAATTTATAAAACTTAATGGCCATGTATTCTACCATCTGGCAGCGTAACAAGATTTAACAGTGGTAAATAGAGCAAATGTAAGAAGATTAAGTGAAAAAATAAACACAAAATTTCAAGTGTGTCAATCAACGAGTTGGCCAAAGTAATAACAAACACCCGCTACACTTTCAATGGCAATGTTGTTGTATTGGTTGTTTTTTTTTATGCCACTCCACTTGTGGGGCGCGAACTTTGCGTGTCCGCTTAAATTGATTAATTGCACAAGCAAAAAGGCTGCTGCGAAAGTCAACAAGCAATAAAAAAAATACGAAAAATAAACACAATACTCGTACACACAAACATACTCTACACATACGTATGTATATGTGTGCATAGTACCGCCAGCCAGGTGCAATCCAAAGGTGTTCGCTTATAAAAGAGAGATAAATATTATTTGTTTACATACTGGCTAAATACATTCATGCTATGTATTTGTGTATGTATTAACCATTGTTTTCAATTCGAAGCTAAGTTTTGAAGTAAAAAAAAACATAACAAATCTACATGAATATTAATAGCACAGAAATGGGTAAGTACAAATTTACTTATTCAATTGTTAACTACATGCAAACATATGCATACAGATAGTTATGCCAGCACTGCTCCAACAAATATTTTATTTACATATGTATGCACGTATGTATTTTCAACTGCCCCATAACAGCAGCCATCCATGCAAATGTAGGACTCAATTACAATTGGTGCTGGAAACGTGTTGAAAGTGCGCTAGCCAACGAAGTTTTTGAGATTTCAATTTTTTATTTTGCTTATATTTTTTTTGGATAAAAATAACCAATCGCCTCATACAAAGTTTTAATCAGGGATCCATACCACCCTACCTTAATACATATATATGCAAAAGTGACACAACTCAAAATTTTGCATTTTTTTTAAGTATTCACTAAAACTGTACACAGAGTTTTTATTTGTGTTTCAGCAAAAAATGATGCAATTTTTGACGAACGTGTAATTTAATTTTATCACCTTCGAAGATCGTGTGCAATATATCTATGTTTGGGTACATATCGGGTTTCATTAATTTTGCCCAGTTTTCTCTCATATTAAATTACACTTTCATTGCATCTGTTGCAATATCGCACAGCTATCAGTTTCACTTTTGTTTGTTTTATAAGTTACGTCATAACTGTTTGTTGTGAAATTATTAGATAATAAATTATAAAAAAAATTCAGTTTTGTTAACTTAGTATTTGATTTAAGCATAAGATATACTCCTTTCACATGACTTTTGGCGTAGAATATGTCTTACGTTTCGATATGGCGGCTATGTATGCTCCAATGTTGTAGTTGTAATTTTTAGAGCTTTACGAAAACGCTTATTGCACGAGAACTAACGAAGCGATTTGAAAGAAAAGTGTGGCGTTCAAAGATATAATTCCTAAGCTATCGACAGATTCATTTTTATAAGTAACCAATTTTGGTTTCTGTTGTAGAAACAACGGTAAATATTGGCTTATTTTGGGGTAAGTTTTGAGACTTTAAAGTGCTCTAGCAACTTAAGATTTGCAGGTTAAACTTTCATTTTCAGGATATGGGTTCCTTGGAGCAATAGAAATATTGTCGTGCACAAATTTTATATAAGTTCAACAAACATTGAGCATTTTAATGCAAAAAATTTTTGAAAAAATTTTGAAATTTTTTTATTTCCAAAATGCTCGAAAAACGCTCGAATGATTTGGTTTTTGTTTTCTTTAGTCAAAAACTAAAGATATTTCCTTTCATTTGGAAGTATTGGAAGTATTGGTTGATATCTTCTAAAATTTTTTATTTGTTTCAAATATATGGGCATAAATAATTTTCCATACAAAATCACTTCGTCATCATTTTGCAAGTGAGAGAAGGAGACAAAAAGTATGTGTGTGTAGGTATTTCGGCTTTTGAATAACAGATGGCGCCATATATATAGAAGGCAAAGGTGAAGGGGAATATGTAGATGAAGAATATGATAAACATAAAAGTAAAAACATAGATAAATATAAAGAAAAATAAGAGAATGAGGGTGCCGATAAAAGTAAAGAGGAAGATAGAGGAATAAAGATTAAAATAAAGGTAATTATAGAGAAAAGGATATAGACAGATGGCCTTATTCATAAAAAATAAAGTAGCTTTATAAAAGGTATATAAATTTAAAAATGTATGAAAACGTCAATTTATAAAGCTCTTTAAACCTACTTTATTTTTTATGAATAAGGCCAAGAGACTCAATCTGGGAACTATTTTGGGATTTTAGAGATTTTCGGAATTCTCGGGTCAGATTCTTATCGATATTTTTATTGATTTTGTTATCGAAATTTTAATCGATATTGTTATTGATTTCGCTATCGATATTTTCGGGACTTATCCATATAATAAACGATATTTTTGATCGATGTTATTATCGATATTTCAGTAGATTTTTTTAAGATTTTGTAATCGATTTTGTTATCGTTAGTTTTATCGATTTTGCTATCGATATATTATCGATTTTGTTATCGATATTTTTTGTCGATTTTGTTATCGTTTTTGTTATCGATATTATTGTCGCTTTTGTTATTGATATTTTTTTCTTAGTGTGTGCTTTCGTTTTTGACTTGGATGTGCTCTGCGTCTGGGCCTCCGATACAGCCTGCAGACCAAGACGAAGGCGCTAGACTGTTCCTTTTTTTTGTTCAAAACGTTTACATGAAGTTTCCAATTGAAAAAGTTCCGTAGATTTCCCACTTTAAACATTACGTCCAGTAGCATGAATGTGAAAATTTATCAGTTTTGAGTTATTGAGTTGACTTGATTAACCTTTGGATGTTCTATGTCATACCAAAGCCCAGAATATCATGCGTACACTGAAACCACATATTTTACAATTTCATGTGCATAAAAGTAGAGTAAAGACTCGTAAAAAGAAATTTCCATTTTAATTTCCCGAAATTTTAATTTTTACGCATTCATGTTGCTGGCGCGCGGGCGACGATGCTAAACGGATATAAAAATCTTTATAGTAAATTCAAAAATATTTTTATACTATTTTGATCATATTGACTCGTTATTTGAGGAGTTTCGTTTTCTCGATGGTATTATTCCTACATTACTACCATTTTTGGTTCGTGGAGAAATATTTAAATATGACAGCTATCGCTTTTTAGAAATTTTGGCTGCGTTTCTTTATACATTCCGGATAATCCCATTTCACAGCCGGAATAAACAGAATGCGTTTGAAATGTACGTCAACATATCATCAGGAACGTTCTAAAGAATAAATAAACAAAAAAGTTTATTCCAAACGTTCAGAATGAATAAAAAAAATGCTGCCTTTTTATTTGCCTGCAGAAAATTGTTATTATAGACTATTCCTAGCCAACCAGCGGAGTCCGCAGGGTTAACAATAAGGTCTTCCTATGCGGTGCGCTAATGCTCTCAGGAAGAGCCCCAAAGCAGTCCTAACGGAACTTATCCGCCGGAGGAAAAGGGTCTTCTCAATATACATAAAAAAGTGTAACTTTAGGACACCTTATACGTGTGATATCGGCGTCTCAAAAAGCTCACTCAGATAATTTGCAAGCTTTTTTTGCGTTGTTCCTTTCCAGGATTATTTTAATTTTCAATCTAAGACAATAACAATCTTACACAGCTTCTTATTGAAAAATAAACACTTTTGAGTAGCAGTTTTACATGAAATCTTTAGAGTGTGGGTTTGCGAAGTTCTTGTCGATACATGCTTCCAGGAAGATTTGAACAAACAAGACAGAGAACGAGGATACCTACGGTGGCCATATTAACTAACGTAAAATAAATGAAATTGTTTTCAAAATGATTTGGGAATATGTACACATAACTTGTATGATACAAGTACCTTACCCATATCATAATTTAAATCAAATATTTACAAGTTTAGGAACCTGATCCAAAGTAAATTTTTCGACAGACATTTTTCTAAAGAATCCGCAAAAGAATTCTTGTTTACTGGCTGTCAAGTCAATTGAATTGAGAACAAAAAGTAACGTATACGCCTCAGTACATTATACTGAATAACTAGTAACTTGGCTGTGACAATCATTATTGGTTATCAGTAGGGACATTTTTTCATAACGATGTTTGTGCCGAATGCAAATTTAAAAATAGTCGCTGGTGTAAGAATCTGGTAACACTATGGACAAAAATATCTGTCTATGTGAGGCTTTTATTAGGTAGGTTTAACCTATTCTAAAGTACGAAAATTTTTATTATTGCTCAATTATATCCAAAAAAAACTCTGCAATAAATGGGTGAACTTTTTTTCAAATCTCAAAAAACCGAGATTGGCTATATCTCAAAAACGATTATACTTTTTTATATTTTACATAAAGAATGATGGTCAAACTCCATAGTTCAGATTTCTCGTCGACTAGTGTTATTAACATTTAAAAAAATATTATAATTTTCAACTACATATTTTAGGTGTATTTTAAATACAAAAAGTGTTTATTTTTGGAATGTTGTTTTTAGACTTTTGCCTTGCCTGTAAACCAGACTACAACTTGGTTATGTTGAACAATACATATTTATAAGATAAATTAAGGAGACTGTATAATTTGTATTTAAATTCGGGGTTTCATGTATAAATTTTTATATCCGAGCGCACTTGTGCACAAGGG
>NW_016177889.1:5575-8193 GCF_001687245.7 Rhagoletis zephyria | reverse complement strand
TAAACGAAAGCTTTTAAAGCCAAATTAAGTTTTGAAATTGCAAAAATTTGTGTGAAAAAAATTTTCTAAAATTTGGAAACAATTAGAAAGTGATGAAATAATACTTTGAGTGAAAAAGTGAAGAATTCGGAAAGTATTTAGCAAAAAATTTATAGTTTTGTGTAATATCAAAAACTAAAGATAAACTAAATTTATGAGAAGTGCATATTTTTCCAAAATTATGGTACAAAATATTCGTATCATCTAGAAGTCATAAAGCTTTGCGCTTTCATTTGTGCAATTCGTAAATCGACTTGCGAAATTTAATACTGGATGTACAATATGTTTTTGAAGTTCATAAATACCAGTATTTTCAAGTTCGGTATTCGCAGTCAGTCGCACGTAACGTCGGTCGGGGTTTTTTTTAAATTTTCGGTTGTATTTGACTCCTTTTCGTCGTGCAGTGGTTTGTCAATTCGAGGCAGCCAGCCATCAACGGTGCTCAATCAGTCAGGTAGGCAGTTCTTTTTATTGTTTGGGTGTATGTACACTTGCATGTTCTTTAAATTGTATAATTTTTTTATTAAAAAAAAATTAAAAAAAAAAAAATATTAAAAAAAAAATTTCTATAAAAAATCTGTCGCTAAGTCCTTGTGTAATTCACAGCGAAAAAATTTTCCAAACAAAAAACATTAATATTTTAAACCAACTAAAATTTACATTGAAGTTATTGCAAAGTGATGATATGAGCAATTGAAGCGGTCTGGCAACTACATACATACGTACATATAAGTACATATATACATTTCTGTTATATCGCAAACGCATCGCACCTTTACAAATCGTTCATTGCACTTTTGTAGAATATCAGCTTGGCCAAGGTCACAAATCGCCACACGTCTCAGACGTTGGCTTTTTTTATTACAAACTTTCGCGAAATTTCGCCAATCTCTCTCTTAGTCTTCATATATCTCATTATGTATGTTTGTATGTAGTTGCCAGCAGCAGAAACTTCTGCTTCCCAAATTAACCACTACAAATGCATTCGAGCTACAACAAAAAAAAGCCAAGTTTAGCAGCATTTGATCGCATCATCGCGTAGAGAAGTCAAATGAGCAGCGAGGTGCTGAGTTCTACTAGCTAATGCATTGCCATGCGCATTCGCTTTTAGAAAATGGCAAGCGAGCGTACAGCATTTACTGCAAACTGTGCACTGCACAGACACACACACACACACACGCGCCCACATGCTGACGTACATTAACTGTGCGCAGTCAAAAAAAAAACGCTCAGCACAAACTATTCGTAGAGCATACAACGCTCACTTATAGATATAATAGCGGCACTCACATACAGTATTGGGCATATTTATAGCACCGCTATTTCAATTCGTTATTCATTTTAAAAAATTTTTAAGAATTTTTAATTACAGTACAGTTCGTTCTCTAACAAAACCCATATAAATCCAAGTTTTAAACTTTGTAAAAGACTACAACAAAATGCAACAAATTTTCACCCAAATTTCAAACTTTCTTCTCAAACGGGTTAGATTTTTTAGTACGCAGTTTTATAGCCCATTCAATTTTAGTGCGATAATGTGCAAGTTTCAAGTTTCGACGAAAAAAAATTTTAAATTTGCGTGAAAATTTGTTCCATTTTTTGTAGTTTTCTACAGAGTTCTAATCTTGAGTTTTTATGGGTTTTGTTAAAGAATGATCTGTATTTTAATCGAAAATTAATAAAATACCGTATTTTTTTTTTGTATGGAGAGTGATGCACCCTAGTGTGTATATGTATGAATGTACATAGCTACCTAGAAATAATTAGAGATAGTTTTTTAACTTGCTGATATACATATATATGTACATACCTCAACACCAATTGATTAAACAATTTTGCTGAGTTTTTGTTGCTTTTGTTTGGTTATCATTTGCTTATTAAACATGCTTACATATGTATGTTTGAATGTATATACGCTATAATGAATTTCCTTATATTTAAGACAATATGTATGTATGGAGAGCAGGGTATGAAAATAAGCTGTACAAAACAGTTCTCATTTGCTCATCGATCATCATATCGCACACCTAGATCTAAAGTGCAATCAACGCAAAAAAAAAAATTAAATTTTTTTGAATAAATCAATTCATAGGACTTACATCCAATTAACGAAAATATTTTTTTTCTTCATGATTATATACATACATTAACTAAAAAAACGACTGTTATACCTGTTTTTGTATTAATTGCGCTGAATCTGTACGATCCACAGCAGTTAAATTTACCTCTATGAATTTTGAGTTAGCTCACTTTAGATCTAGGTGTGCGATATCATTTGTGGTTTTGTACAGTTTTGTACATACAAAAAAAATTGTTTTTATTTGTTCCAGCCATTACATTAGACTGCATCACCAAAAAAAGTTGCGGTTTTTCCGCCGGAATTACAAAATTTATTATATTGAAGACGTCTACCAAAATATTTCGGGAAAAATTAAGATTTACGTAAGCTGGACCGATTTGAAAATACCTACAAAAATGGAGTTTTTTATGAACAAAAATTGTTTCTTAAAGAACTTTTTGAAAAAGTTCCCTTCAGTTGACAAAACAGATTAAGCTTAAACAATTTGCATAAAAATATT
>NW_016177889.1:0-3776 GCF_001687245.7 Rhagoletis zephyria | reverse complement strand
TAATAACGTTCGCTGGCAAAGGAAACGCCGTTAGTTTCATGGAAGCTTTTGTCTTGTTCTTCTTCTTTATTGGCGCTGTAGCTGCCAAGTGAAACTCAGCCCTTCTTCACCTGATCTTTCCAACGCATAAGAAGCCTTCCTCTTCCTCTGTTACCAGCATCGCGGACCGCTGGAGCGTTTCGGTCCCTTCGTACGACATGACCTAGCCAGCGGAGCGGGTGTGCTTAGTTTACGGAAAAAACTGGATGGTTGGTAGGAACATGAGGAAACTTCTCCAGCTCATATAACCTATCAATCTAACCTAACACATCGGCAGTGTTATTAAAACCAAGCATATTGAATTTCCGAAAAACATGAAATGTAGTAGTCAACATTTCCGAAATAGAAAAACGGCCGGAAGGCATTTGTAACAAAAAATGTTTTCGCATACAGCTTTATATTCTTTTCATTATTCAAATTTCTTGCAAAAGTATGGTATGTCAGTGCTTGGTACCCTTCCCTTTTCACAAATTTATAGCTCAGCATTTTTCCCCCCCATTACGCTGTGTCACAATAATTTAATATAGCAACTAAAAACAAATTCTGTGTCACAATTGTTAAAAGAAATTGCAAAGTTTCCTATTTAGTTGCCAACTTAAGTTTGCTCTCACAATTAGTAGTCGTACTTTTGACAAAAAAAAAAAAAGAAAAAGTTAAGCTAATTGTGACGGCGATCTATGGCATTGCTATTGAATGAGAAATATACGTATTAAGAAAGTATAATAAAAAAACTGTGCACTAAATTGTAGAAAGTTTTGCATGTGCAACACACAGCAATAACAATAACACCGTTGCTGATTAACAACTTGTCGAAAAAAAAAACGAAATAAATCAGCAGAAAAGTGCCGTCAATTGCAGTGTCAGCAGCACTCAGAAAAGTAAAGCAGCAAGCCTACCTACTTATGCAAAAATACATAGCAAAAACTGAAGAAAACATTTTTCAAATAAAAGCGAACAAGTCATGACAATACACATAAACACACACACACACCATCGAAAATAAAAACCTGGCGACATTACAAGTACTAAAATATATGTAATACAATACAAGAAGAAGGGACAACATTTAATTTGCTAAATAGCAAAATAAATGCACAACAATTGCATAGTAACGAAAGAGAACAAGTCGCCTAAGATTGTAAGGCGGTGAAGGCATAAAGCGGAGAGTAAGAGGCAGCAAAAGGCCGCGTCTCGCGGACAATGGCAACAGCAACAGTCATGGGCCCAGCAGCGAAAACTTTGTTGGCACTACCTACATACTGGATAGAAGTGTGCACAGTTGCTTTTGTTGTTGCTACTTTTTAAAGTTACCATTGCTGTTATAAAAACCAACAAACAAATGCCGAATTCATTTGCGTACTATGCCAAGCGGGAGCGGGCAGTAGCAACAACAATAGTTAGATGCAATTTTGGGGCGCTACTCCAGCAAAGTGGGCAGCTGCTGACAAAAGACGAAGATCTTTACAGAAACCTCGTCCACGGCTTTGATCATAGATCTTGCGATCAAAGACGTGTCTGTTCAATGCGCTGAAGGCTATTTTTATGAGTTCAAAAAAAATTATTATTTTTTTTAATCTAATAATTTTCATACGCACGTCGATTTCAGTCATTTTGTGCCACTGTCACTATGCTCCACATTCAAATGACACCTCTGCCTCAAATGCACTCTGCCCGGCTGAAGCATGGCATGAAGTGGCTAAGAAGTAGATAAAGTATCCACTCGGTGCATAAATATTTAATTAACTGCTGCATTATTTTAATTAGGTTTAAACTGCAATACGGCAGCGAATGGCGCACTCGAGCAGCTTTTCTACTACGCCCCATTCTGCCGCTCTGCCCCACTCTCTGCCACTCTTCGCCCGATCGCACTGCCAAGTGCGCTTGTTGTGTAGTCATTTAGCATAAAAGCATTTGAACTAAAGCTCTAAAATGCCGTAGAAAAGCACAAACCCAACGGGCAAAAACAACATATTTAAATAGTCAAAAGACATGAAGAACAAAAACAAATTGCAAACAAAGCCCAACGCAATAGTGGCACTTAAGACTCACTCACACTCACAGTCACACCCCGCAACAAAATGACGACCGACAACTGTGGAGAATAAAGGCAGAAAGTTAGTTGAATTTATGTCGCCTCGCAAAGTGGCTTATTTTGTGCACCATATTGTTGTTTGTGTTGCTTTTTTGATTTCAACTTTTTTCACTGAATTTATGTAAGTAAGTGTACATGGATAAGTAGTTGGCCAGCGCAACAGCGAAACAAAACTGAAATTGTAAGGCGACACTTTGTCATATTTATTTAAAGCCATTGTTTTGATCGTCAGCTCGTTGACTCAGCTTAGTTTTGTTTCACTAATTTTCAAACTAATAATTTAACCAACAACATTTTTGCTACTTAAAATAGTATAATATGTATGTAGTTAGGCGGATTGGAAGTATACATATGTATTCTTACGATAAAACAAAATATATGACTACTTTTAAGGCGACAACTTTGAACAAAATATTTTGTGAAGACTTTTATTATCGTAAATAATTTTTTACATCTATCTAAAATATTTTACCGTAACTTTACTAAGGTTGACAGACCACGGACTATGCTAAAAAAAAATCCAATCTATATAGACGCCTCCAGAAATGATATGTATCACTGTCGTTGTTTCATGCGCTGTGTGGCAAGTGGTCGCCATCCTGTTGAAACCACATATTGTCCAAGTCCATGTCATCTAATTCAGGTCATACAAAGTTTGTTATCATGTCACGATAACGTTTCCACTAACAGCATTATTTACGAAGAACTACGGTCTGGTGAGTAAGCCAGCCGAAAAGCCATATCAAATAGTGACTCCTTGTAGGTGCATAATTTTTTCTTGAATAACGCGATGATTCTCAGTACCCTACACTTCTTACAGAATGACCATTTTCATAAAATTTTTTGATTACTTTTACGCGTTGTTCAACTGAGTATCGCTCCATGGCTAAGTTTTCCAAAGCAAGTATTATAAATTATCTAAAAAAATTTATAAAAAAATATTTGCACATCACAAAGAACGCACTTTCATTGTAAGGCCTTTCAGAAGGCTATGAACAACTCGATATCTGTACATATGTATGTATATTCAGGAATATCGATAAAACCTACAATCTCTTCTAATGCTCATCATCTTCTGGAAAAAAAAGAAAGCAAAGAAGTGCACGTGAAAAGAGGCGGAGACAACGGAGGTTATTGCTCATATTAAGTACAAGAAAACGAGCCATATTCGAGGTGAACTAACGTAAAACTAGTCCATTAAATCCATAATTAAAAATAAAATAAAAAAATTTTAATTCAAATAAACATTTTTATAATAAATTTTGACAAAACGGAGAAAAGTGGATAAGGAAGCAAATATCGTACAGTTTCATAAGTAGAGTAACTCTTCTTATTACCGTTCGTTTCCTGGCCGGCTGTAGGTGTGTTTTGGTTAGTGTATGGTGTTTTTGGTTCAATGTGTTAGTGTGTTTTGAATAAATTGTAATAGAAATGGAAAAAAGTTGTAATAGAAATGAATGAAATTGTAAAAGATAAAAGCAGATGCCAAAAAAGAGGCGATCTCAGCTGTAGGCATTTTTTGACAATCAGCTGATAGTGTTTTTACTAGGAAACTATTCGATGGCAGCAACAGTTTGCATGGGGTGAACTAAGCTCCGTGGGAAGACCACTCTGAATTATTTTTGTTTTCAAAAAAAAAATTTCA
>NW_016177888.1:0-8193 GCF_001687245.7 Rhagoletis zephyria | reverse complement strand
TAATTTTCGGCAAGCAGAATTTTAGTTCACAAAATTGCAAAGAACAACTCAAAAATTCCAATGATGTCGAAGTCAGTAGCGAGTGTAGAAATGGAAGAAAAGGTGGTAAGCTGGCAGAAAAACGAAGGCAAAATTTTGCGTATTCCCCGCAGCAAATCTTACAGGCCAATTCTGGGAGTAGTTGCAAGTCTTTTGTAAGACAATTGAAAGACAGCGGGCAAGATAGCTTGAAAGATTTAGTTTATTCTGAAACGCTCTTTTGCCATTCGAGAAATTCGAGGTTCGAATCCTTGTACAGCGGAATTTAAATTTGTTTTAAATTTAATTATCTTTATCTTTTTTTTTTGATACAATTAAAAAAATTTTTTTTTTAGATGAGTTTTAAATATGTCTAATAATTTTTTAAATTCAATTTTCTTTAGATTTTGTTACAAAAAAAAAATATTTTTTATTAAGGTTATTAAATCTTTAGCAAATTATTCTTTCTTTTTTTAAATTTATTTGCTTTATTTTCTAATTACATTTCTTTATTCTTTAGGTTTTATCGTTTTAAAAAGAAAAATAGTTTTTAAATTTTATTTTATTTTTAGAAACTGATTTTATATTAGTCTTTTTAACTATATTTTTTATTTTAAGTTCCCATTAATTTCAGATTTTATTATTTTAAGAAAAATATCTTCTTTTCACTATTTATTATTATTATCTTTTTTATTATTATTTGTTTTAATTTTTAGATTTAAAATAAAGTTTTTTTTTTTTTTTAATTTCCATTCATTTTGAGAAACTTATTAGTTGATTTGTTCTTTATTAAATTTCAATTTCTATTTTTTGGTTTTCTTTTCTTTTCGAAAGCTAGAATAGATCTTTCGATTGCCAGTATTGAAAATTGTCTTTCGAAAGACTGTGGTGGGTTGAAACATAATTGCCAGAGTTGGCCTCTTAGTACACACTCCTCAAGGAACACACTATTCAAAGCTTTTAATGCAACTACTGGAATACTGAGATTTACGTAGTTTGCAAGAAGAAGGGCGGATCCTCTATCATTATCCTCTATTACTCAATAAGTAATAGACTCCTCATCCAGACGTTAGTTTCAGAATCATTTGTAGTATTGGGATTAAGCTGGCACATAACGGTGCTCCACATTGTGCTCCACATTTCGGTAATGAGACATATGATCATTTGTCTAGAGAGCTTGGAACAGATATTCTTCGATCCGAAACCTGTTATAGCACTCCCACCTCCACTGGCCATCGAAGCCACCGTCCGAGATTGGGATGAATACATACTTTGCTTACCATTCGAGGGCCTACAGGTGGGCAAAATGTATGTTGCGAGGCCTTTGCTTTCATTCAGCAGATGAGACTGCAGACAACTCTTTGAACGAAATGCCAATTTTGACGATCTCGTGTAGTCCCATCTTTTTGGGGAAATCAACAAATGATTAGAGATGATTAAAAGCATCGTATATTCGATCTAAAGGAGGAGAAGCTCGGCCAAACACTAACATATGTGTCAGCGCTAATCTATTATATTACTATTATACATTCGATCTAAAAGTCATCGATTATTATTATTATTAGAACATTACTGGGCCCAGCTGAATCATAATGCTGCTAGCATGTAATTTTTTTTACTGCGATTTTTCTGCGATGTTGATTGAAATTTTGTGCCACATCACAGAAATATAGCTGCTGATGTGTTCATGGCTGCAATAGCAAAATCAACAGAAATCAATAAAAATAATGGTTGGGGCCGTACAATGGGACAATGCACTACATCTCAATGGCAAACGAGAAAGGATAATATAAGTATACAACGAAAGGAAGATGGTCAATTCGCCTTATCTTCATTGCCTTACGAGGGCGAGTCTCATAAATGGAATAACCAGAAGTGAGGCTCATAAGACGATTCCCGGCTTAGAAATGAGCTTCAAATACAACGATGTAGTGGAATAATCTTTAAAGTGAGGAATGTAGCGTTTTCAAATCGCTTACCAAAGAAGTACTCTACCGTTGGGAGGTGGTGTATTGGGTTAAAGTCTCATACTGACGAATATCGGGTGAGGTTTACGATGCTTCCTTCTCTGGGGAAAAAATGGTTTTATCTTAGAGATATAGATAAATACAAATGTATGTACATAAGATCCATCATGCATTTAAGGAAATTTTTTGATCGTCATGCTCCAGGCAGTGGCCAAACCCGATTATTTGGTGTCCGGTTCAAGCAGTTAACAATTTTCGATGTTTGAAACAAGTATCCTCTGGCCATCAACCAAACACCCGTGAAGATGGCGAAACCCCTTGCACCCAGCAATTGATTGCGCGCTGGGCTGGAACCCGCCACGTAAAAATAGCCCCCAATTTCCCCAGATAAGACCCCCTTCTTTGTGATTTAGCTCAGCCTTATACGAAATATACTCACTATACAATAGTAACTATTTATGTTATGTGGTTGCACTATTTTACTCAACATTTTACTTCAATTGACTAGATTTCGAAACCAATTACAAAATGAACCGTCTACATCGACTTTTTCTCATGTTAAGTACTTGCATTGTGACTACCGGGTAAACCTGACTCAAAAGTTACTCTCACAAGGAAGTGCACAAATGTTTGTATGTTTGTTGGTTTATATTTGAATGAAGAGAAAAGCGAACTAAAATAAAAACAAACTAAAACAGACCCAGAACAAACTAACCGCTCAACAACTGTCAGTTACTTTGAGGTAAGCAAACAAACGCATACATACATATATTTAAATATGTATGCATAGTAGTGGGCACATAATTAGGGACACTACTTATTTACATGGTTATTTTTTCTTTATTTATTTTTAAATGATTTTTTATAAAAATATAGTTTATAAGGCAACAAAAGCTAAGCACCTCAAAGTTGCAAACCTTGTACAAGATTTATAAAAAAAAAATCGCCAAATTAAAAAAATTGGTTATCAAAATTTCAAAATTTTTAATCAGAACTTCATTTTCTCCAATATAGAAACTTTTCAAACATACTTTATATGGAAGAAAACGCGTAAAGAGCGTGTCAGACGTGGCAATATTTCCAACTTTTCCCCGCAATATTTCGCAGTCAAAATGAGAAAGAGAAATTTTGTTTCGACGTGTGAACAGCCAGAAAGACCTTTCATTCACATTTCGGAAATCAGTTTCAGAAATAAAAGTTGTAAGATTTGACTGCAATTGAGAGAGCGCAAATCGATTTCGGAAATATATTTCCGCCTTTCGGAAATAAAAAAACCTCTATCGAAAGACACTCTTAATACAAGGTGTGACTGCTCATGCAACTTATTTCTGAAATTTCTTTATTTGACAGCCTTTTCGAAATATATTGCATTGCCACGTCTTACACGCTCTTTATACCATCAGCAAAAAAATTTTCGAAATCAATGCGATTTTTTAGCCGCTAGAAACTTGCAAAATATTATATATGTATATTTTGATGGCCATTTTTTGATTTTTGATGGCCATAAGCAGGCCATTTAGCACCTAAAAGCCTATAAAAAGGAAAAATGAAATAGCGAGATAGGCAGGAAAAGGCACTAGAAATAGCAGTCAAAACTTGTTAAAAAATAGTGTCCCTAATTATGTGGCCGCCAATGCATGCACCTACACATGCATACACGCACGTAAAGGGTGTTTATAAAGGGCTGGAGTTTTTAAAGAAATGCTGAATTGCAGAAGCAGATTTGGTTGTGTTATACGAATAATATGAGCAGTTTGTTTTGGGTAATTATCATGTAAGAAATAATCCTTAACTTCCCTACCTTTAATACTCCTATTCTGTCTCTATGTAGAATGAAAGTTTACCAGAAAGTTTTTCTGAAATTCTAGATTAGAAGATAGTTAATCTAATTGTTTACCTGCTACTAAAAGCTTGTGAAGAATACTTGCTATTGCGGCCGTGATGTTTCGTCGCTTCTTTCCAGTGTGATGCACAGTTTGCCGTAATTTCTTGCATATGGAATGATATAAGCAGTTGGTCCAGAATCACATTAAACGCATAGGACTGGACGGAGTTAGTTGATCTTGTACCACGCGCACAAGTTTCTTTGTTCAACTTCGCCGCCGAGAAAAATGTGAGAGTTGTGCCATTCTAGGGAAATGAGTCTGAATTGTGTTCTTTCCGTTTTGTAGGAAAAGAGCATCATCAGCTCCGATTTGTTCGGAGTGACACTAAGGCCACTTTAGTAAACGTGCATGCATACACACATATGAATGTATGTTGAAAGGCACTCAGTTAATTTTTTCCCGGGGCGAAATTTTTAGCCATCAAAAAATTAAACATATTTCTCTCTCCCGAAACTATAGAACGAACTCAATTTCACTGGCCAAACTCCTAAAGTCACACCCTTGTATAGAAATTCTTCGCTTACTGTGCGCACTGCAGTGAGGCAACTCAGTTCACACAATACACAAACAAATAAGCATTCGTCTTTGTGCAAATAAAAGGCGCCAACAAGAACAGCTGCTGCAAAACAAGCCAATAATGTAATGGTGATAGTTGTGAATTGTTGGAAAAATTTGCAAAAGTTTCTTTACGTTTTGTACAATATTATTTTACGCGAATTTCGCAAACAGCAATTGCAAATAGCGTTTAAAGTAAGTCAGAGAGGAGGTGTTCTTTGAAGTTTGAAAAATCGCTCCTTAACGTCATGTCTACACAGGCAAATACTTATTGCTTGATATCTATTGCCGGCAATGAGCTGTCAGTCGGGTAGATTGTTAGTGGTAACATCGAGGAAATTTTTATATTGAATCAAAAGAAAGAGCCGCTCTGTATTCGATTACACAGACCAACAGCATTTTTGGGGGCGGAATGAGTCCAACTCAGTTTGAAAGACCTAGACCCATATAGTAAAAGCTTTCTAAGGTAAAATTCTTTGATGACCATATTCATTTTGCAATTTTTTCCTGAGTGTTTTTAGGATAACTGGAAAAATAGGGTTAAAATTCATATCGGAGCGAAATACGTAGTTCAGGTACATACAGTAAATTTCACGAGGATTAATTTTGTAGAACATTTCAACCCATTAGCACTCTCACGAAAGAGTCGATTTGAGCCCCGTTTTGGAAAGTCTGAATAAAATGGCGTTTGGGTAATAACTAGAGGGCTAAAATGCTCTAGAATTCCAGGATATTTTCACTAGGAGTATTTTCAGACAAAATCTTTATACGAAGAACGTAAAAGTCCACCGAAAATTAAAAACAAACAAAGGTAAGAAATTACTCAGCAAAGTTTTTTAGGATTTCAAAATTTCTAAGCGCCGAAATAAAGAGAATGTTGCATGGCATCGCACAGTGTTCTGTGTTGGAAAAAAAAATAGACAAAACTAAATATCTCTAGAACGAGAAGAAATAGCGAAAATAAATGTAAGGGTATTTAAAGCTTTTGAAATGCGGCATTCAGTAAAAATATGATTTTTAATTTGATTTTTAACACGACCTTCAAATATAGAAAGTTTAAATTTTTTCTTTTTTAGCTTGAAACTATACTGCAATATACTTTTTACAAAGGTTTAAATATATATTTTTGCTGTTCTTGTGTCAAATTTCATCGCATGCTGTTTTTAATTAATGATTTAATAGTTTAATGACCTTCTAAAATACTTTTTTTTTATTTCTTGCCCTTTTCTTTTATATAAAAACAGCTTGTAACGAATTAAAATAAATGCGTTTTTCGTATCNTAAAATAAATGCGTTTTTCGTATCTTACAACCATGGAAATAGATTTCTTAACGCAGGAATAGCAAAAAAAAAAAGGTTTAAAACTTTTAGAAAGTTCAATGATATTTATCGCAACTAGCTGTCAAAATTGAAGTTGGTACGCAATCAGCGTTTGCCGGTGAAGATGTGAGGTAAGGCACGTACACGTACATACTGGTAAGCACAACTTTTATGCACACTAAAGAAATCACCAGAAGAACAAGAAACACCAAAAACTTTCCGCAGTGCGCTCGCTCAAACCAAACCGAAGCGTATGAGAACTATCAGATTTTGAACTCGAGAATAACACTGATGAATTAATGTTTGGAAATTTCCATTTCTTCACCACTTATAAGTTCTACATAAGTGCGCTTGTCTGGAGATCCATACATTCTCCAGTATACTTTCAATCGATGTACCTATGTACATACATACATACATACAAACATACATATGTAGTATGTCCATGCCTTTCCTTTGACTTGATTTTGTTGTTATTGCTTTTTATGTAGTACATAAATTTTAATGTTGTCGTCGACAATTTGTCATTTCGACCGTTCACATAATTGGTATTTTGTCATTTTGACTATCGTTGCGCGTTCTTACTGACAACAAACATACACATAAACACCCATACTAAATGTAGTTGTTTCTCTTTTTTGTTTTTGTTTTCGTCGCTATATTTGTAACTTTTTGTCGCCGGCGGCATTTCTTTTTATGGTAAATTGACTTTATGAGGCGTGAAATTTTGACGCCGCTTTATTACTCTAGCGACTGGCTGGCGAGCGAGCAAAACCATCTCAAGTTGATGGACATAAATTTACATAAAACAAATTTGTTTAGCTAGAATTCCATTCATAATTGCATGAAAGGGTCAAATTCATTACCAGGTTGACGTATTGATTGATGAAATGCCAATGTGTGTGGCATTTTAATTTTAACGAAAAATATGTTAATATGTATTAGAGGTGAGTACGCTATGACCTCAAGTCGTCTGGGAATTAGAAAGGTATTCCAATAGTTTGCTTGAAGACATTTCTGTTTGTATGAATAAGTTTGGCTGCGTTAGTAGCACGTGATAGGAAAGTCCAATACATTTACCCGCACATATCTCCATTGTGAGTGCTCTTATTTGAGCGAAGTGTAGGTGGAAACACATTTCCCCTTCCCTAACTGGAGTCCCTTTAACATAGAGAAAAGAAAGAATAAGCAGGTCATCAACCTGTCTAGCTTCGACATCCCTGCTAGACCCTAGAGAGAGGTTAATTGATTCCTCCTAATTCACATCGCGGTAGCTTCTGCAGAGCGACCCACCGGTGTTCGCCATCGTTGAAGCATTGGCACAATAGCATAGTGCACTAAAATAATGCCTGTAAAAACACTTACTGCAGTTCTTTTAAGTTTCCGAAGGTCATCCGTCTTGTTCAGGCTTAACCCCGACCATATTGGCCTTGAGTCCACACAATCATCTCATCAGCCTGTGGCGGCCATGTTGTTTTGGTCACGTCTGTCTAGCATGTTGTTTATCACTCAGATACAGCTGCCAAATCGCCATGACTAATTTGGGAATTTACTCGCATGAGCAATGCAGATTTTGCCGGATGGATACGAGACTGCACAGCATATCTAAGAAGAATGTCCTGCACTGATGCACAAACGCAAAATACACCTGGGTGAACAACTGATAACCAAATGAAGTCCGTAGATTTAGGTTGAATACTAAAATTTCTCTATGAAGGGGGCACAAAAGATCTTAAGGTCGCAGTGCTTTATCCCCAACAATAATAATAATATCGACCGTATCGCTACGCTATTCAGCTTTTTTGGGTACCCGCGTCACAGCGAAATCGCTAGAAACTGCATGACTGATGAGCTGGCAAGGCAGGGAGCCCTTGAGAAAGTGCTCTCGGGTAGAGAAAGTCTGGGTGTTCGCCTGACCTCGTGTGCTCTACTTTTTGACAGATGGGTGTTTGGTCAGCTCAGCATGCGCTGGTGGAAGAAGACGTTGGAACGCGAGGTTTCTAAATTTTTCGGGCCACGTGTACAGAGGAGGCGTTCAAGGGAGCTCTTGAGACTAAGTAAGTTACAACTCTCGCTATTGGTAAGATT
This sequence comes from Rhagoletis zephyria, assembly GCF_001687245.7. Classification (NCBI taxonomy): domain Eukaryota; kingdom Metazoa; phylum Arthropoda; class Insecta; order Diptera; family Tephritidae; genus Rhagoletis; species Rhagoletis zephyria. The sequence goes on along the minus strand of NW_016177888.1, from coordinate 359 downwards.
TTTAACCTGCCATGGAGTGATAAGTAAGCATGCGGTAAGGCTAAATATCATCGATGAGCCTTAACGACCTAGCTACATGAAGGACATTAAGGTCCAATCATCTCAACACCTGCTGCTCTGGTGCTCTGCTTTTGCGAGCCTAAAGTGCAAGTAGTTTGGGTCGTGTTTTTCATATAAGATGTCTTGGGTGTCATCGCTCTGGTACCATGTGTTGCGCCTACGACTGGGGACAAGCAACTAAACTCGCCTAACTCAACCGAAAATTTAAGTGAAAATAATTAAATAAAATCTCGTATCAAACAAGTGCATTTATCAGATCCTAAAAACGAGTATCTCCAGATGATAAATGGATGCAATGC
>NW_016177886.1:0-8194 GCF_001687245.7 Rhagoletis zephyria | reverse complement strand
TACATAGTTGTGAACTAAATAGAATAAATACTATCTATTTGTTTATCAGCTCAACTAGTTCGTCTTCAATCATTTTTCAATACCAGCAGCGGGCATTTTTGACTTGGCAAAATTTTATTAAATGTCAATTGTCAAGCGATACATCAACATCAACCAGTAGAAATACCAGTAGCCTTATACCAGTTAACGAGTAGTTTACCAAAGCACATTTTGTTCGTGCTTGTACAGAAGAGCGCGGGCGTACTGATCGAGAAATCTGCGGTTCGAATCACAATTACAGTTAATCGATACGAAAGTTGTTCGAAATTTTCAAACTGATACATATGTAGGTCTCCGCATCAGCTCAAATCAGTCAATGAACTATAGTCGGTTGCTATCAGTTGATCTACTGAAATATATATTCGAAATGGTTAGACTTTTCTCAGCTGGACAGTTGTAAACGCGCCTTTTGTGTGTAAATACATATATACATACATATGTATGAATTTACACGCACTTATCGTATGTATTTGAGAATGAGCTTCTTATTTTTATTAATGTTGCGCGTTTGCTTTCAATTGAGATAAAAGTCAAGGTCACCTCGCTCACATAACTCAATTGCTTGCTGGGCAATTCATAGAAGCAAAACATAACAAATATGAATTATGAGTACACACATTCATACATACATATGTATGAGTGTACATACATACATACATACATATGTGCATACATACCTTGGTGACAGAAATATATGCAACAGTATAAAAATATGGTTCATTCTACAACAAAAAACATAAAAATATAATTCCTAAACTTTGTGCAAAGCTCGCAAAAATTGAGCAAATTTTCATGAAAATTTTCAACTTTCTAATCAGATTTTTTAGATTTTTTTTTGGGTATGCAGATTTGTAGCCCAATCAATTTTATACAAAAATAAAATGCAAGTTTTAAGTAGCTAGGAATTACCGTTGATTTTTTTTGACGCAGTCTTCCATACAAAAAATTTTTTTCGAAAATACTTTATATGGAAAAAATGCAAAATACCTTCAACAAAAAAAAATTCTCAAAAATCAACGCGATTTTTGACTAACTCCGAACTTGCATTTTTTTTACTTGAATTTAATGGGCTGCAAAACTGCATACTCAAAAAAATTCTAAAAAATCTGATTAAAAAATTGAAATTTGTGATGAAAATTTGCTGAATTTTCGCGAGTTTTGCACAAAGTTTAGGAATTATATTTTTATGTTTTTTTGTTGTCGAAAGAACCATATTTTTATACAAAATTGGCGGAAAAATATTACAATAAAAATTGTTGCATATATTGTGAAAAATTTGCTGTGCCAATACTTTGTTCCGGCAGTGTATAAATGTACAGGAATATTTATTCATATGTTTTAAGCGATATTGTCCCAAAGAATACATTAGCAAATTGTTTTCATATTTTTTTTTTAACGTCACCTTCATTCAATCATGGGAGGGACAGGAACAAATGTTCAACACCATGTGGCTTCTACAACTAACTAACTTATGATCTCTATTTGTTGTGTGTATGAATATGTATGTACATATGTACCAAGTAAATACATATATTGAAGAAAGTGTACGGCATATTCGAATTCTACTTTCGATTCTAAGCAAAAATGGTGAACAAGCTATATACTAAAAATGACGTTTGACCCTCCCAATTTTTAAAAGAAAAATCTGTGTATTATAAATTTTTTCTGAACGCTATTAATTTTTCATTTACAAAATTTGGTTTTTTCTTCATACAATATACTGCTTTTTCTTTTGAAAATTGGAAGGCTTAAACGTAATTTTTGGTATACTTGCTTCGCCATTTTTGCTTAGAATTAATCGTAGAATTTGAATTCGCTATACACTTTCTACGAAAATTTCGCTCCCAACAAATTTCTCCGCCCTAATGTATGTTCATGGTAACACACTGAATTCTACTTGGCGAGAGTATGTGACATAAGTAAGTATTTTACCTATACATATGTATACTCTAACTTTTGTATTCTTTTCTCACACACTAAATATGAATAATTATACTCATTAAATAGTTCTTTGTTTCACTACTCAACTGACAAGCATCCCTTTCATGTATTGTTTGTGTTTTGACACATTCATGTTTTTCGCTTAATTAATTTTTTGTTCAAACAAACGATAAAAAAAAGCCTTGCATGTTTTTCAACTTTTCATCTTTAAGTGATATGTTTGTATGTTCAAATGTAGATATGTATGATTTATATGCCCTTCATAACAAAGTGCCATACATCAAATTTGTTATGGCATTTAAAACTCGCTAAATTTCCGCTGTTAAAAAGCTTTACTTATGAAAGGTACATTTTTAAACTTCAACCTAACCGTATTCACTGGCATCCCTACTTGCCTTTTAATTTCTTTTCATTGTTGACATTTGCTTCTAATGAGGCATTGTTTTGAATAAGCAGTTATGCGCGATAAAAGAGTGTTCACTCAAAGTAATTTCCAAAAGATAAGGAATGAAGGCAAACAGAGAGATACATATGTAGGCGGATATTTAAATATTTANTTGTTGACATTTGCTTCTAATGAGGCATTGTTTTGAATAAGCAGTTATGCACGATAAAAGAGTGTTCACTCAAAGTAATTTCCAAGATAAAGAATGAAGGCAAACAGAGTATTTAAATATTTGGTGGATATTGAATGGCGGGAAGAAGGCTTGTTAATGAGCAAGGCGGCAACAAGCTTTAATAAAGCAATTGAAAATACTTAGCTAAAAATTCTTCAGCATATGTAACAGAATTCAAACGATATTCATACATACATGCATATGTATTAGGGCGATCTTTAAAATATTAAAGTTTAAAATTTTTCATAGAGCACCCTTCTAATTTGTTCCACGCACAAAATAAAGATATCCACGAGAATTTCAAATTAAAAAAATAACGGTTTGAAAAAATTTTAATTAAAAAAAAAACAAAACTTCGACATACTTTTTCTTTCATCAACTATAGCTCAGCGTATTGAAACTGTATAATAAAAATTCCTAAAGTCGCTGAGTTATAGCTGGTCAAAGTCAAAGTTTTGTAAAATTTTTGCGATATTTTTTTATTATTACACATTTTTAAATCCCTAGTAGCCACCACTAACATTTATTTTTAAGTTTAAAATTTTCTTGGTTGGCTTTAGACGTTATTTTTAAGGACCACCCTAATATTTAGTATATATATGCAAATAAATATTCATAATGAACTCGAGTTATATTTTTGCATAGGATTATCTAGATTAAGTAGCTTTATCATTAGTGTTTAGCAGCAGTTTCACGTTGTTTTATCTTATCTTTAGTAAATCCAACGGGAAGGTCGACAATAAGTACACTGAAAAATAGACACCATTTACGATAGTAAGTGGACATTTTCTTATGTCAGTAATTGAAAATGCAAACGAGAAACCTAGATACTGGTGTATTTTGGATAATATTTTTTTGGGGGTTCATAGTACTTGGAGCAATTGAGAGTTGGAGAAAAATAAATTGGTAGAGAATAGCTCTAACCACTCTCATCTCTGAACGGCGTGCTCCAATGGCAGTTTACAGGTTTTCGAATTGATTTTTTTTTTGTTAACGTTATTCAAAATGTTTTTGATGCTAATTTTGTTAAATACTCTGATTAAAAGTTTTAAATTTTGTATTTCGTATAAAAAATCAATGCAAAGTACTTTTGTAAGTGACTGTATGTATAAATTTCTACTAATTTCTTTCCTTTAATTTTTATCATCATTAGCATTCGTGTTTTCATTAAAACTGCCTGAATGTGTTACTAGCTTATTGAATTTGATTTCATTTAATGAATTCATTTGTTTCTAAAGATCGCAAATTAATAGAATTCGTGCTTAATTAAGCAGAAAATCTAAACAGATTTGTTTAAATCTTCATACAACGCAATTTTAAATGACACATAAGGCATTCATTTCTAATTATAAACATTTATCTTGATGGACATACATATGTACATATGTATGTATGCTTGTATATACTATGAATATGTACCTCTATGGGCATGCATATGAGTTGCAAGATAACTAAATAATCGCGTTGTAGTGAAAACCTTTGTTGTAATGAAATTGCTTTCCTCTAAGATAAGTTTTTATATATTTATATGTATTCGAAATTACGTTAACTATATTTACTCTGCGCGACGAACTTTGATGAAATTTCCATACTAAGGTAAAGTTAGGGAATTAAAATCAAATTTGGGGCCAAAAAAATTTTGTTGTTGTNAAGGTAAAGTTAGGGAATTAAAATCAAATTTGGGGCCAAAAAAATTTTGTGATTTTTAGTTTTCGAGATAATTGGTGTCAGGTTAATCAAATACTGGGTCTATCTGCATTTTTATTTTATTTTATTTATGTATGTATCTTCTTGCTGCTTTATTAAAGAACTTACTATTTTTTAAGGACACATTTTATTAAAAAAATATGTAAAAGTTATTATTAAGGTAGACAAAACAAAATATTCATTGAGCATGCTATTTTAAATGGTTAATGGTTAAGACTTATATAGACTCCAGTAGATTTTGCAGCCCTGGGTTGCGCCCAGTGTTTGATACATACAACACGTAACTTTTTGCTCGCAGCGCTCCAACAGTCGCTATGGCCGACAGAGCAAAGCCCTCGCGAGGTATGACTGAGGACCCAGGTTCTAGTCCTGGCGCGGAAAAAATTTGTTTATTTCATTTTTTAAATTTTTTTTTTATTATTTTTTTTTTGTTTTTATTTACCTATTTTTTGGGTTGGGTTTTTATCGTGATTTTTAAATTTAATAGAAAGAAATTTTTGTTTTATTTCCTTCTTTTATAGCGCACGCATTTTTTCCCATGTGCATGTTTTTTTCTGCAATGCAATTAGATTTTCAAATTTCTTATTTTTATGTTTATTTTTTTATAAATTAATAATTAGTTTTACTTACATTGATTTAACTTTAAAAATCTTAACTACCTCCAAGCGGCCTCGAACCTGCGATTTCAGAACCAGAACCAGAACGTGACGCCACAGCCGACATTTGTAAAAAAAACACAATTAATTGCGTTTTATTTTTGGCTTTGGTCAAAGGCAGATGTCGCTGAACGCTTAAGTTCTTCGAAATTGTCGAACTGCTGGGCCATCGCTTTAGCACATACTAGTCAATGAACTGGGATTTTTACTGACTGGTTTGGCTTTTCACTGCAGGGTTTAAACATACGAGCTGCCCGTTATATTAACTTAAAAAAATATTAAAATAAAATATAATTTTTTTATTTACAAGAGAACTTAATAAATACACGGTTTCATTTAATGTTTATTTTTTTATTCATTTTATATTTTCTAAAATTATATTAATTATTATATTGTAATTCACTAAATTTTGCAAAAAATTGGCCCCTAAATTTTGAAAACCAATCAGAAAAATTAACAAACATGTGGGCCGATTCGGGTTAACTTCTACTAAGGGCCAGTTTCTCAACTACAGGTTAAACATCGCTCTCGACGCGTTCGACTCCATAACATATAACAGGGAATCGATAACGTTGATAAAGATGTTTAACCTGTAGGTAGTGCTAAGCACACATTGAGAAACTGGCCCTAAGACTTATAGGCTAAAAAATTAATTTTGAGAAATTTCACAAAAAAAAATTTTTCGAACTAACCGAAACTGACACTGATCACTCTTTATGCCAAAAAACTGTTCTGTTCTGTGCTGTTTTTTTTCCAACGTAGTTTCTTATGTATTCAGTATTAGGGTGGTCATTAAATATCAACATCTAAATTTTGTATTCAGCTTCCCTCAATTTTCTTTTACGGCCAAAATAGAGATATTCTCGAAAATGTTTAAATTTTTAACAAATTTTTAGGGGTCGCTTCCAAGGTTTGAAATATTTTTTTTATCGCAAAAATTATTAATAAAAAACATTTGTAAAATTTGTTCATATTTAATTTATTACATCGATGAGTTATATGCATGCTGCTCAAAGTCAAAATTTTGTCGAATTTTTGCTCTTTAAAAAAAAAAATATTTTTTTTTAACCCAAGTAGCGACCACTAATTCTTTTTTAATTTTCTTTTTTTTTGTGGATATTTTTATTTTGTACAGATGTTGATATTTTTGAGGCCCACCCTAATAAGTAAATTTAGATTTCAATTACATTACACTAGCCACTTGTCCGTTCACTTTTTTCTTCTTCTTCTTCAAAGCAATGCGATCTTCGTTTGTTTGAATTGATTTTGAATTTATCTATTTATTTATGTACATTTACAATTTGCCAAGATTCATCCGGCTCAGTTTGTTACAAAACTCGCGCGACCCACGACTTTTGCCAAATAATTTAACGAGTCAACAACGCCGCATCACTTGAGCTGAATGTGAGAAGTGGAAAGTGAAAAGTGAAAAGGAATAAACAAAACAAAATCATATAAAAGAAAACAAAACGCGCAAAAGAAGCGCATGGTCGCTGCTAAGTTTGCAGAAATACACAATACAATACTGCATACATATTAATTTGGCAAAATGCTATAACGTAAATTGGTTATGTACTTTTCATTTTTTTCTTTTGGTAACTGAAGTACATACATACATATATACAGTTTAACCACCATTTAAGAAGGAAACACCCAGAGGCATTACCAATCGGGTATTGTTGCGAAAGTCACATAGTACTTACATATAAAAGGCCTGTCTACAAGCTTGATTTATGAGCAGCATTGGCTAAAAAATGACACATGAAAAAACCCATAATTCACCGCGGCAATGAGCTGAGACTAAACTATGTATACTTACGCATACATATATATTTCTTTTACTTTAGACACTCACTCACACTACTGTGGTTAAGTAAGTAAGTAAATATTAAAAAAATTTGCAAAATAAATACGAAGTATGGTGAAAAAATCAAGCACGTGTTGGGCAAAACAATAACATGCAATTTAATTTATTGCAACTAGTTCCTTACACATTTTATTTAGTTTTTCTTTATTTTTCAAGTTTTTTCTTTCTTATTTGGTACATATACAACATAACCATAAATTTAAATTCAGTTAACGCTAATGCGCTGTTGTGAATTTATAACAAATTTCATGAGCGCCTAGTAGTAGTATGCCAAAAAAACAAAAAAAAAAATGGCAATAAAAATGGCTGAATTCAAGTCACATTTAAAAATATTTGCACTAACTAAACTCACCCCACCCACAAGAAAAATGAAAAACTACGCGTAATAAATCACGTAAAAATTCGCAACCGGAAATTGTGTAGGAGGAAGCAAACACGAATTTAAACTTGACAAACGCATTCAGCTTGCAAGCCACGACGCAAATGTCAGTGTCAGTAGCCGACTCTGGTTGAGTGCAGGCGTAGACTTGACTAGTCTACGCTGTGGTTTGTGATTGATTTAGTGATTGCGCATACGCACTGGCGTACAGGTACAACTGCGCAAGTCTTCTGGTGATTTCGTTTCCACCAAAAAAAAAGGTGCCTCTTGATTGGCCTTTTTGAAGTGAAACTTCTTTAGCGATGGTTGGTTGGTTGGTTGGTTGGAAGTAAATTGGCAAATTATTTAAATTAAATTATTTCTATCGATTTTGTTATTGAAATTTTTATCGATATTATTATCGATTTTCGAAATCGATATCGATTATCGATTTTTCGAAAAACAGTATTTTGTAACTTTTTTGGTCGAAATTTATTATTCTTTTTCAATTAAAAATTGTGTGCGAAATAAGCAAGCGCAACGAGCTTGTGAATTAGTTTCTGAAATATGAAGAAAACACAAAATTTTATAAATGAAAAATTAATTTCGTTCAGAAAAAATTTTAATAAACTGATTTTTCTTTTAAAACTTGGGAAGGTCAAACGTCATATCTGGTAATAGTTTGTTCGCCATTTTTACTTAGAATCGAATGGAGAATTCGATTAGTCCTTAAAAATATTGCAAAAGTCCCGAAAAATTTCGGAAACATGAAAAATAATTATGAAAAATCCCTAAAGGTTTAGGAAAAACGCCACCGGATCCAAAACCCTTTCGGAAAAGCTCCGAAGAGATCCGAAAATGTCCGAAAGTAATCGAAAAGTTCCAGAAAACCCTTAATAAAAACTCCGCAAAAAACGGAAAGCTTCCAAAAGAATATATCTTAAACTCTTGGAAAAAATGCCCAAAAAATCTGGCTAAAGTTTTGAAAAATTCCGGATGTACTCGAAAG
>NW_016177885.1:0-8194 GCF_001687245.7 Rhagoletis zephyria | reverse complement strand
TCGACTTTTTCTGGAAAAATTCGATTTTATCCGAATTTTAGCAACACAAGTTCGATTTCAAAAATTTGCTCTTTTGGAGCTAAAATTCGATTAAAATTCGAATATCGAAGCTTCGAATATCGAATTTACGCATCCCTAGACCCTACCCCAAAACTAAAAATTACTACTACTTGTATGTATGTTGCGTTAACATTATTAAATGTTTTTATTTAATAAATTCAACAAACCATGAAGACGTTATTTTTCTCATCTNTGTTGCGTTAACATTATTAAATGTTTTTATTTAATAAATTCAACAAACCATGAAGACGTTATTTTTCTCATATTTTTATTTTCTTATTTAATTTTGTTCTCTTTTAACTCAAGACTTAAATATCGAAATGGAAAAAAACGTTTTACAGTCCTTTCCTCTAGAGTCACAATAAAAAAAAAAAATCGGACTTGTTAACTTGTCCCCATCAATGTTGAGAACATATGTATATACAGATATTTTAGAAGGCTTTCCTCACGCCGCAGGGGGCTCAAGCCATTTTTTTCTCACAAAAGGAAGCCGTGGAAATTTTAAATATTTTGAACCGTCTTCCTTGCAGTGGCATTTTGTATTTTTGCAGCTTCCAAATGCGCAACTCATTTTTGTTTTTATTATTTTAAAAAATAATTTTATTTTTTGCTTTGTCGACCAAATTCAAAAATTAAAATCATAATCTCAGCAAAAGTCAAATCGCTAACATGGCTGCTAATGTCATTAAGTGAAAGTACCTTCTTTTTTCTACCATGCAATTTTCCATATTTTACCGCGTTAATTTAAAAATTTTGGGTAAAAAAAATTCAGCAAAACTTCGAATATTACCTTTTCAATATTTATTTACTCTATAACACTTAGTTTAATTTGATACATATTAATGTATATAGTTTGTTCATATATATATCATAGGCAAAAAGCGTTTGGAGCACACCAGCGTTTTGCCCTGACTTTATGTGAATGTCAATCAAATCCCTTTTTGCGTTTTCGCTGCTAGTGTATGTACATACTATGTAAACATGCCAACATATACATAGATGTTTGTACATTAGGGTGTCCCAGAACATAAGGGGGGATTTTTTGTTGTTGAGAAATTCGATAATCATTCCCGTTAGTTTTTTTCCTTTTGACCTAAATGACATACACATATGAAGTATATAAATTATACGTTTCTAGTTTTTCAAGGACTGAAAAGACACAAATTTTATTCAGGGCATTTTTCGTTTTTCTCTGATGGACGTCCCTCACATCCGTTTCAAATAAGCGTAAGAACACATCCATCTTACGGTCACTCTTAAGCTTCAACAAGTGCTTCATTTGTAGATCTTTCGGCCGATTTTGCCGAAGCAAAGTTAAGCTTTCTTTTTAGGAAAATGAGACTTTCTACTTTGGTTCACTATCTTACACGCTACAACAACTTTAAGCCGAGATTTTATCGATCGCAGCTTTGCGCAGTTTCATTAGTTTGTGTCGTGTCGGGTGTCTTAACAAACCGGAAATTGCACGGATATTGTGTATTTTGGGGTAGAGTCAGAATTCAACCTGTTACAGTATACAGACTTTAATTACACAGGTTTCTCGATGCCGCAGAAGCTCTACGTCTGCAGTGGTAGGTGGCTGGTAAAAGTGGTGAGATTGCCTATCGGCGAACGTTGTTTAGGCGTGTCTGTATAACGTTGGGTCCAGTGGTTGTGCGATGCGCATTTGGATCACGTTCCTGAGTTCGTAGATGACCTAGGATGTAGCTTTGCTTCAAGCAAGTGCCTGTTCGGGTCTTTCCTGTAAGTATCCAAATTTCTTGCTGAGCATAAAGAAACATAGCTTTCCTGTAGAGTTGATTTAAGGTCTAGCCATGAACCTGGTGTTCAGATAACATCAGCAGGCAATGTAATGGTGTGTTTTGATAGGGCTGCAATTTCAAGGACTAGTGAGATTCCTTGTTGAGCAAACTGACGCAGCATAATTTTGAACGTACCGAGAAATTGCCTTGAACTTATGTAGCTAACATACGTTGCTCCGTCAGCGGCGGATTTGCAGTCCTGTACACCCTAGGTCCTATGGTACCACCCGCCCCTTTCTCAGCTCCCATTATCTAGGTATAAACCACATATGACTTTACATTTTTGTCGACTTTTAAAATTTTAAATTTATATCATTAAAATTGGTTAGGATACTCAAAAACTCAAAATGTTGATTTACTGCGATTATGCTTGTTTTATGTGTGCGATACACAAGCCAAATTTTTCATGTGAGATTAGAAGTCTTATGTTAACATCGGTATAACTTCGTAATAAAAACTTCAATTTAAAGTCGGCACGGGCTATCGTTATCATACAGCAATAATACATACATTTATATTTATGTTATTAGGTGCAAAAGGAACATAGAATAGAAGTGTCGAGTTTCTCCGAGGAAAAATTCTGGACACCCTAATGTATCGTATGTACATACATACGTACTAGTTGACTAGACTTTTCTGAACAAATACGCATGCACAAACCTACCACTGTTTTGTACGCAAATTATTGCCCATTCAAAGCTGTAGTGTAAATTGTTTTAAAAAAATTCTGGTCTTTTCATATTTTTCAGTCTCTACACTTTTCTGTCATTGATTTTTTCTTTCGCCACATGTATCCACCAAACGCAAACCATTAGGCCTTAATGTTGTGTATTGAATCCAGTCTGAGATTGAAACGCTCCTCCTTTGTGCATGCGAATTTTCAGGCCTAGTCGAATATACCGTTAGCCGCTAAAAGTTCATTTACATGACATGATGACATTAAGCGAACTCACCGCCGCTCATAGCGGTTCTTCCCCCGCATTAGTCAAATGTTGAAACGTTCACCTGTCTCGTCAAACGTTTGGCTTGCCGTCTATGCATACTTGACGTTGTTCAAAGTAAACATATGTATTACAAAGTACTTAGTGCGATGCATTTTGCATATATGTCCATATGTATGTAAATATATACCACATACTTGCTGAATTCAAAGCGGCTTATCGATTGACAGGCAGGAAGCTGTCTGTGAGACATACACACTCTAAATTTCTAGGCAGGTAATTGTAAGCTGTCATAACCGAGTAGTCGTTCAGCTGCCACGGTGCGAACTAAGTTTGGAGGCCAGGTGAGTTTTTTTTTCAGGCGCCCATTAAAAAATAACTCCGTTCCTTTGAATGTATGCATTTCTTTTAACAACTCCAATTCAAAAGAATTTTCTTAACGACTTTAATAACATTTATTATGACAAATTAGTGAAGCAATATGTCCTAGAACCTGCAGTGTTTGAAAAAGACTTCCCAATTTTATTGTTCTTTTATTAGTGGTCAAATCAATAATTGTTTAATTCAAAAGCCTATTTTTACTACGTGCAACTATGTATGCCGTGAACAGCTAGGAGAATGCCCTTTAATGATGTCTGAACACAGCCTGTATATTGAGACCTTAATATTTCATGTAGGCATGCCAGGAGGCAGTTCCTCGTATTCAAGGACGTGATCAAGACATACGCCGAAAAACCTATTTATCTCGTATTAGCTCAAATACAATATAAATAAAACAAATGACCGTCCGAGATCCACTACCGGCCGGAATGACTTTACATGTCGGAGTTTCCGCGCTGCGCTTTCTGAGTCGATTGAAAGCCCAAAATGTCCAGTAGCGGTGCGCAGTTTGCCATAGAAGCTCTTATGCACTGACTAGCCAATTCATCAGCTTTGCAGTTTCATATTATGTCACTGTACCGTGGACCTCAAATCAGCCTGGTTGGAAGTAACCCAACTAACATGGAGTCCTAGAACACCCGTCCATCCCCTCTAAAATGAGGGAAATAGTTTTTATTGAAAGACGCAAAAATATGGCCTACTAAATAGGGAAGGCTCTATCTTATGGTGGTGTTACCGGCTTCCGGTTTCGACCGGAAGTGGTTTCCCCTGACCGGAAGTCCATTTTTTTTTTTGTAAATTAGACAAATATGCTTTTACTACAAATTCGGACTCTGAGTATTAAAATACGTCACTTTTGTTTGAAATACTCGGAAGTAACTTTTTCTGGACCGGACTTCTTAAATGAGTGAAAATATTTTTAATGGAAAACGAAAAAATATGAATTACCAAGTGGGGATGCTCTATATTTTGTTCGTATTTTTATCACAAATTCGGATTCTGCGTAAATTTTGTGGGAAACCTATTTCTGGCATGGATTTCCGGCTAAAATAATACACTTTCGAGCTGTTTAACCCACTTACGGTCGAAACCAGAAGATTAGAGCATCCCCGATTTGGTAGGCCATATTTTTGCGTCTTTCAATAAAAACACTCCCTCAATTTCAAAGCCGGAGGCTTAAACTTATGATTGACGGAAAGTTACCGTTACATAACACAGCTCCTCAACTTCCATCCAACCGTGAATATGTAGACTATTTTTCTCCCACACACCTCTTGGAGGAATGAGTGTCGGTTAGCCTTATTAGCTTTATGCCGGAACGAACTGCGGTATTCTTATCCATGATGGCTAAAGGTATCATGCTAAGCAGAATGAGGGCGTTCTAACTTCTTAACTAATGTAGAATTTTACAGTGAAATCAACCAAAAAATTACGCCTACAATATAATTGACCTAATACATATTGATTTCATACCGCCAGTATATTTCCTTTTAAGGGAGGCCCACTGTTTCAACCTTGAGATCCAACAAAGCCCTGACAGTATTCAACTCGGAACCCTCTTGTGATAGCAGAGGAAAGACGAGGTGATGAAAAACTTAGCGCCAGCTGACACAAGAAAAATGTTTGGCGTGCTTCGTTAAACTTCGGCTAAAAAAGCTTAGGCGGTTACTGTTCCAACCAAGAAGAAGAAGAAACGAGAATTGACACTGAGAGATGACACAACGCCGAGACCGGTTTGTCTCCAAACCAAATTTGACAAGGGATGGCGGAAATTCGTTCCAAAATACATCAAGAAGAAGAAGTTTTAATTACATTTAATTAATTACATAAAATTATGCAATAAAATGCATTTTTATTTAAAAACCACAATACAATTTTAATTAATACATATCCGATTTTATCTTTTTTTTTGTAATTGCTTAAACAAACATATTTATGTATGCTACATACATTCTAATATTCAGGACATATATACTGGTGTTAATTTAACGCTTGATCAATTCCAACAGGATAAAACGTGTCACATTAATTAAGCAAATGGCATTAAACCACATCATCGAAGCGATAACCATATAATACAGGTCAATGCAATACGGTTAGGAAGTGGTGAAGAGCTGGGTAACTGCACATATATACAGACATACATATACTGCCACAGTCATTTGCCTTTTGAACGTAATAAACAGCAAATCAAAAATGTACTAGAAAATCATCATAAAACACATTTTTGCACTCAACAGTCAACTAATCCCCCAACACTAAATCCAAAGGCACTCATGCGAAATTAATTTGTCGCGGTTGCATTGAAATAAGGTAAATTTGCATATTTTAGGGAGGTATGAACGAGTAAAACAGTTTTCACTTTCAATAAACGGAATTCAGTGTTGCCGGATGTTACTCATAAATGTTGCTACATACATAGTATGTACATAAACACTCCATATTTTAATGTTCGCACTGATATTTCAAAATAAAGCAACAGTAATATACAGGTCCGCCAAGAGAAAATTCTGGCCCTGTACTAAATTAAAGGTATGTGAATATTAAATATTCAAATTTATAAACTCAGCAAAATACTATGACTTTTATCTTCCGGGGGGCCTTGAGCCGGCATTAGCATGTGAAGACCTTGAGCTAAATGCAAGTAAAGGCGACAAGTAGTTATAAGAGCGCGTTAAGCGCCCGTCATGTGAATGGAGTCTATAGATCGCCATTTTTGTTCTAACAGAAATTCGTCCGCATCTTGGAATCTTTCTTAAGTCGCCTCACTCATCAAATCGTTGCCGGTTCTTTCTATCCTCAGCCTTTAAAGCTATTCATAGCCCCGTAGCGTGACATTCCTCGTCGTACCAGTTCCTTACTTCGGGATCGCTGAAATCCGGCTACTTTTTCGGAGGCAGTCGGTATTGCGCGGGTAATGTGGTTCCACCGCTCGTATACACTTAGGACTTAGGTCTTTTTATGCGGTACATGCGTTCCTCAGAAAACCGCATAAAAAATCCGCATAAAAAAGTTCTTTACTTTCATACAAAAACAGAAGATGCGTTCCAGCATTTTCAAAAACTGCATAAATTCGGTTACTCAATGTAAAAAATTCTAGAAAACCGCATAAAAAAAAACCAGTGAGGCAATATTAAGCGAAAAAAATTATTATTTCTTCACTTCAACACTATTATTCTACGTAAAACCCCCGCAAACATATTCTGAGCGTTCGAAAGGAGTCCTAGTTAGGTAAGAAATATGAGTTTCAAAAACAAAAAATTTTTTACTCTTATATGAATCTTCTAGGACTCATATATGATCCAAGTTATGAGCCAGCACCTTGTGGCAATATAAAAATAATAAAGGTTCGAAATGTATATCTAATCTTGTCTTTAAAGAAATTGAAAAAAATTAGAAAACAAACAATTAACAAAATTTAGCCGCAGCTGTTGCTATTAAATGCATGTTGGAATGTGTATATGCACGTAAGTATGTATGTATGTTATTTGAAAGAAATTTCTGAATTCCTTTGCAAATATAGTGCGTTAAATAAGACCCAAAGAACAACATAAAATAAGAGCCCGAATGTAGTAATTTATGAGGCCGATAAGAGCCTCAAAAAGAGTCTGAAATGATTCATATATGAGGCCAAAAATTGTTTTAAAAGAGTCAAAGTGAGCCGTATATGAGGCCAATAAGAGTCCAATATGACTCATATTGGGGCTCATTTGATCTATGAATTTAAGCTCATATAAGTCGACCTTCGTAGGAATGGAAATACCCTCATATCGAGCTCTTAAATGAGCTCATTA
Source organism: Rhagoletis zephyria (assembly GCF_001687245.7). NCBI lineage: Eukaryota > Metazoa > Arthropoda > Insecta > Diptera > Tephritidae > Rhagoletis > Rhagoletis zephyria. The sequence goes on along the minus strand of NW_016177885.1, from coordinate 1,216 downwards.
TGAGCGTAAAGGCTCCGAAATAGGACTCCTTAAAGACTCATTTATGACTCCAAATGTTTGCTGGGACTGAACATTAATGAAATAAATAAAATTTTCTCTGTATTTTAACCAACAACAAAAAAATACCACAATAAATATATGAATTATGTAAGAATACAAAAACAAATTATTTATCAGAAGCACTGTCTGTTACACACTGAGAAAAGTAATAAAAACCCTCAAAAAAGTAAAATCGCTACCGCGAAAAAATGGTTTGAAAAACCGTATAAATTAAAATCCGCATAAAAATAAACCGCATAAAAAGTGACCTTATAGTGTATTCGGTTTGTTGTGGCTAGTATGCTGGCTGTCTGTTGTGATTCCAACTTTTCGTCGTTGAGTTTTCTTAATGTTGTGGATACTCTTTTTTGAGAGCGCAATGAGGTAAATAAGGTCTACTGAATATGCAAGTTACGGACGTTAATTCCGTATAAGTCAAAAAAATTAATTGGGCCAGCCGCCCAAAAGGAAACACAGACAGGTTAGGAATTCACTTAGGTTTTATTAACACTTAACTTCTTACTACTAAGTCTAATACTAAACGTACTGTATGATAACCCGTCCCGAACTCGACTGACTGCACGTTGTGGCCGTTGCTTGCTTCCCACCTTCGTCNCCTCAAAAAAGTAAAATCGCTACCGCGAAAAAATGGTTTGAAAAACCGTATAAATTCAAATCCGCATAAAAATAAACCGCATAAAAAGTGACCTTATAGTGTATTCGGTTTGTTGTGGCTAGTATGCTGGCTGTCTGTTGTGATTCCAACTTTTCGTCGTTGAGTTTTCTTAATGTTGTGGATACTCTTTTTTGAGAGCGCAATGAGGTAAATAAGGTCTACTGAATATGCAAGTTACGGACGTTAATNAATACAAAAACAAATTATTTATCAGAAGCACTGTCTCTTACACACTAAAAAAAGTAATAAAAACCCTCAAAAAAGTAAAATCGCTACCGCGAAAAAATGGTTTGAAAAACCGTATAAATTCAAATCCGCATAAAAATAAACCGCATAAAAAGTGACCTTATAGTGTATTCGGTTTGTTGTGGCTAGTATGCTGGCTGTCTGTTGTGATTCCAACTTTTCGTCGTTGAGTTTTCTTAATGTTGTGGATACTCTTTTTTGAGAGCGCAATGAGGTAAATAAGGTCTACTGAATATGCAAGTTACGGACGTTAAT
>NW_016177881.1:0-8198 GCF_001687245.7 Rhagoletis zephyria | reverse complement strand
AAGTTTGCAGCGTCTGTACACCAGTAAATGCGGCTGCAAGCGGGCGTCTGCCTTGGAGCAAGCGGCTCGATGTATAAACGTGTATTCGGTTGCCAAACCATCACCGTCGCAACAATAGGTTATGCACTGGCTGTGGGATCGGCCACTTTAAAGTCCCTTCCAGTGAAGAATAGAAACAAAGCGTCGGATTTAGAGACTAAATACTAAATACCTGATCTTCGGGACTAATTCTCGACTTTCGGGACTTTTCCGGCATTTTCGGGACTGATTCGGGATCTTCGAACTATCAGGATTTTCGAAATTCCCGGAAATATATAGAGATATTAGGGTTTGTTTCAGGACTGTTTCGGTTTTCGAGACTTGTTCTAGATATTTAGGATTTTCGGAACTCACGCGGACTATTTCTGGGTTTGGGGACTAAAGCAGGATCCGGAGACTATATCAGGATTTTCGGGAGTATAACAGTTTTCCCGGGACTATATCTGGATTCCCGGGACTATATCACGATTTTCGGTACTACTTTTCCATTTTGTGGCTATTTCTGGATTTTCGAAACTGTTCCAGGATTTTCGGGGCTATTTCCTGGTTTTCGAGACTACTTACGTTTATTGAGTTCAACCTAATTTAGATGAGGTGAGTTGGGGTGAGATAAGGTGACGAGACGTGAAGGGAGTAGAGCTAAGGTAAGTTGAGCTGAGGTGAGTGTGAGGTGGCTTGTTAATTGCTTCAGTTTCTTTTAAGTCATAAAGTTATTTAAATTTGATACATACCCAATCAGAAAAATAGTAATGCATTACATGCGTGATAAATAATAGAATGTATGTCTTAATAGTTCTCGATTATATTACTGCTAACTGTGTAATCAGCATTCTATTTAATGTATTCAAAAAGTTCCAAAAATTTCATATTAAAACACATTAATTTCTCGATACTAGGTAATGCAAAATTGAATTCCCCACTTTTCTTAGGACATCGCCCTGGAAAAAATGCATTTTCGAATGTGAAAATTATACATTACATTTTCCTACTGGGTATGTATATATCAACTCCAAAATAGTTACCCAATTTTTTTTTTGTTTACTTGAGAATTTGAACTGCATTACTGATGTTTTTATTAAAGTTTTTTGGTCTATTTCATCTCTCAATACAAATCTCGTGTACATATTAAACTTTCTGACATTGACTTAGTGATATTTCAAAAACGGCCTGACTCTTTACCTCATATTAGTGTATTGACCGCAGAATGACTTTCCAAGATGAGTGTCTATTCCTCTAAACTAGCCAAACGATATCTTACGATTTCTGCACGTCAGCACGTCCTAACAAGTTAATTGTATCGTCAAAATGAGGGTGCACTAGAGTAAAAGTTGCAACAGTTGTTATAATACGCCCACTTGCGGTTGGCCTACGCACTCCGGCGGTACGTTAGAGAAATACCAAATTTGCCGGGAACCTCGCTCAGAAAGTGTACGGGAAAACAAGAAGCCATCAATTCCTGGACGGCAGTAACAACAGAAATTATTTTGGCCTGCTTGCCCGATATGGGACGACTTGTTGTACCAGCTGGACGGCGCTGCAATGGATGGTATGGTGGACATTCTGCAAGAACGATTGAGGATAGCTTTATCTCACGGAGAGGTGGCGTGAAATAATTGCCAACTTCATTTAATCCTACACCGCTAGACTTTTTCTTTTTCGGTTCCCGTACTTCAAGTCGAGGCCTATAACCCGTCCATGGCTTAGAATTGATAATGACTTTCGCCATTTTTGGAGCATCGATATAAAAGCGTAGTACCCCGTATCTAATCTCCGCAGGTAAAGGGTGGGAGATTTTGCTATTCTTGTAAAAAAAAATACCAGTTCTCTTTTAAAGGTATTAACCCCCACGTAGGGATGTCGCCTTTTATTAAATCTCTTACAGGTTGTCGGTTGTCAGGTGGTGGGCATCAGCTTCCCCGCGGGCGAAGCTCCTTCAAGCTTTGTATACATTAATTATAGAAAGCTAGAAAGAGCTTTGCCCGCGAGCACATGACAGTACAGTGCAACTTCATTGAAACAACAAACAAAGTTCTCTAATTATTTAAGTCGTCATATGATTGCTTGTAAATCTTGTTCCACGCTAACCCGGTGTTTGGCTCTGATCAAATGCAAAGTATCGGTTTTCTCACTTAAAAAAAAATTCTACTTTTAATTCAGTTTTTTTTTTAATTTTTGTTTGAGAGTATTTAGTTTTACTATTTTTTGTGGTATTTAATTTAATGTACGCTGCTGAATTGGCTCTTTCTTTGCATTTGCTGGTAAGGTACTCGTTAACATTCCACATATTTATGTAGCAAATAAGCACAAATTTTTTTTCGTGTGTGTAACATTATAATGCCGGCAAAAACTTTGTATATTCACATGCATGTGTATATTATTACAATACTTAACACAATCTCTTTAAAGTAACAAAATGCTTCGAATATTTAACAAAACAATTTAACAACCCCTCAGGGGAGACGCGACAGTAATGTCACTCAACACTTGCAATGGCAATATGACTGATAGGTATCGTAGATGGGCTCTGCACCAGTGTACCTTTGGTGGATACAAGTGACGTATGGAGGAGTGAGTATAACTAGTAAAGCAAAAGAAACTGCGCCAACTGACACCGCAGTTGAATTTGAGAATTGGCAGGCAGTCAGCAAGAAGACGATGACCAGCAAGAAGACGATGACCAGCAAGAAGACGATAACTTCTGACAATGGAGCTCGCTTTGGCGTGCTGACAGTGGCGAAGAATGCAGTGTGATTATCATGGCTTGCGCCTTGTCTTTGAAAATGTTGGTGTCTTCTTTGTTGTACGTAAGCTTTTTTCGTTAATTATTTTTTGTAATTCAACTTCTTTGAGATTCTCACCGAAAATGTGCTGATGGTAGACGCTTTAACCACAAGCAGTCAACACGCTTTTCTTGTCAGGTTGCAAAGTACGAGTATTCGCAGATGAGGCATATCCGGATAAATTTGTCTTACGAAGGAGATATGTACATTTCGATAAAAATGTCAGCAAAATTTGTTACAATTTGTGTAAAAAGAAAAATTTTCTTGCACCTCCTCTTCTAAAATGGTATTATTTATTACCCAGTGATGTGAACGGGTTTTGAACGTCGGTTCTACGTACCCGGAACGACCCAGTTTTCTATCTAACCAGGGACTGTCAGTCCAAAAAAACACTTTGGGGAATTTGTATACTGTTACGACAACAACATCAACCGGTTTTGAGCCGGACCAACCACTTTTTTCTTCTAAATATTTAACTGAACTCTTAAGCGAATCGAAACTTCCCACAGATATTTAATGCGACTTGAGAACCGAAGAACTTTTCGTAAAGGTCGTTCCCACCAAACATCTTTGCTCTCGGTATGAGTAAAATTTGCGTTAACCCAGCAGAAAATTTTGTAACTCTTTCTTGTGTAACCCAGCTGAAAATCTGTAGTTGCTTCTTTTGTGAACAAATGAACAAATCTGGACTAGTTTGCGGCTATTTCAAGATCATTTCGGGAAAATCTCAAAACTAGCTTACGACAACTTCGAGACCATTTTGGAATTTGTCGGGGATCGTTTCTGGACTTGTACTTCATAACTATTTTAAGACTAGTTTGGGATCATTTTGGACATATTCAGGCCCGTTTCGGGACTTGTTCACAACTATTTTGGGACTACTTTGGTGCTAGTTCAAGATCATTTTAGGACTAATAAAGGACCATTTCGGGTCCGTTTTAAGACTTTTTCGAGATCATTTCGGGACCAGTTCACGATTTTTTCAGAGCCACTTCGGTACAACTTTTGTTTAATTTTGGGAATAAATAGTTTCGGATTCCCAAATAGTACCGAACTATCCCCGAAATGGTTATGAAAAAATCAGTCGTGTACTGATACCGATAAAATGAATGAGAATGAAATGAAATTAAATTAATGTAAAATTCCTAACCTAACCTACTTATTTATGTATGCAACTGAATGGCCTAATGCTTTGGCAAGCCGTACACAGATCTTTACACATCAAACTTTATTAGCACGGTTCACATTGACATTACCATTACCATTACCATTACCATTATCATTACCATTAACATTACCATTATTATTATCATTACCATTATCATTACCATTACCATTACCATTATCATTACCATTATCATTATCTTTACCATTATCATTACCATTACTATTACCATTACCATTACCATCACCATTACCATTACAATTACCGCTACCATTACGACTATCATTATTTTATTATACTCGCCCCCATTACCATTACGATTACCAGTACTATTACCATTACTATAACCCATTACATTTAAAAATTTCTCGTTCTGCCAAAACTTGGAATGTTTTCAAAAAAAGCTGTCATTTATCAAATTTTGGCACATCTCCTTACCACCCACCGAAAATTTGTGCAATAAAACTGCCGTGCAAAATTCAGAAATTCACATAACTAACCATATACCATACATACAAACGTGATGCAAATGTACATTTGTAAGTATCCGCATTTGCATAAAACATAAATAAATATATAAATAAGCACCGACGAGAGAATTTTACGACAGCTAACGTTGTATATTTATTACAAAAAGAAAAACACTCCTACATGAAATACACTGCAAACAACGTGTGAAATATCAACTTTTCGGATTTGTGTTTGTTAAGCCTAGCTGCCTCGTTCTTCTTACACCAAACAAAATATTTTATTTTTGTGTCGCAGGCTTGCAGTATGCATGTGTGTGTGTGTGTGTGTGTGCGCCTCATATTTTATGCTTAGTCGAGTCTTTTAAAATTCAAATTTACACCTTTGGCTGGCGGAAATAAACTACCACCACAAAACGTAACATAAAATAAAATATGTGCAAAAATATATCTACATACATATATTTATTTAGGTATGTTTTCAAGGTTATAATATCAAAATCAACAGCGTTGCAGAGGTACTCCACACAGAGAATTTTCTGTTGACTGCAGCGCTGCCACCATTGGATATCAAGTGGCGCTCGACTGTCAATGTATCGGATGTGGATATGTGTGTATTCCATATGTATGTATGTATGTATACTTGTGTGACAGTTAAAATGTCGTAAAAGAGTCTGCAAAGCAAAACAGCAAAGCAGCAATCCGAATTTAATTTATGATACACCAAATTTCAGAAAAATGAACAATCGAAACACAAAAAATGTTTGAAATAGAGACGTTTCGCGTCATTCTTGTCGTGGGTAATGTGATGTTGTGATAAGCCAATGGGAAATGCTGCCAATTGTAACGTATAATCTGTGCATCGTCTGTGCGTGGGAGTGTAAGCCTGAAGAAATAGAAATGAAGGATGAGTTGATTTAAATTTCTATGGGTTTCCCCCTGAATGCTTTGTCACTCGTAAGAGTTGGAGCTTGACAGTTAGCGTACTAATGTTGAAAATAAAATATTCCCAATCAAAAGTGCTAAGTAAAAAGTCATGTTACGCCATATTTTTCGGTCGGTTAGAGGTGCGCACTAACACCCGGTTGGATTCTTATTGAAGAAATTTTTTATCGGAATACGATTTAGATAAGTATGCTAACTGTGCATGCGCTGCTTTTTTATTTTTTCCGATGGAATTTCCTGAGGAAGTCACCTAAATATTTAAATGCTCAAAAAGAAATCTTCGCTCCTCACTTGAGGGTCTAAAAATTTTGAGCGTCAAGTAAACTATGATATAATTTGATTTTGCTTGTTTACTTTTAAAAGATAATTCGCTCTTGAAATCCAGTATTGTGGAATTTTTTTTTTTTTTAATTTATTAAATTCGCCTTACTGGATCCGCCATATTGAACTTAAAAAATTCATGGTCATATTCGTAACCAGTTAAACCTCGGGCAACAAATTTCAAGCGAATCTAATAATATTTCAAATTTTTGTTTGCTTTATTTGATCCGACATATTGGATTTAAAAAAACGCCGCTCAATATGTAAACTTTTCTACCGAATTTTCAAGAATGTAATCAATTCTATTCACCTGAACGATTTTTGGATAGAGGAGAATAAATATTTAAAAATTTATACGCCGTGTTAAGTCCGCCATCTGGAATTGTAAAGATACATCATTTAAAAGTAAATATTTTCACAGAAGGCTATATCCGATTTCTTTTCCTGAAACGATTTTGGAGAGAAGGGGCTTCAGCTGACGAGGAATGTATATATGTATGTATACTTAACGATTGCTGTTTTTTCATAAATTTTTTATGGTCAGATTCATATTTATAAAGTTTTATGAATTTTATTTCTTCTTCTGCTACTATTTTTAGAATTTTTTTTCCATGGATATTATTGCTGTCTTTATATATTTTTACTACTATTTTGTAAATGTAACTGAAAAAATTTCAGCGAACTCTTGGTTTTTAAAAAGTAACATAATCTTGGTCCAGAATATCTTTCGCAGCTATTTTGCAATTTTTTAAATTTAAATTTTTTTTATAAATTTTAATAATTTAAAATACATCAAAATGTTAAAACTAAACTTTGAAAATGTTCTTTTGTTTCTGTTATTTTTATTTTTATTTTTTTGGTATATCTTTTTTATGTTTTTATTTAAATACAATTTCGTCATGGAATCTTGTTCTTTAAACAAAACTGAATATAATGAATAAGTGTGCCACCATAACAACTCGTGAGATTTGCTCATATATTATTTAACTATACAAAGCTAAGTAAGTTCTTTCTTACAAGTACGATTTTTATTTTTTTTCTATTTTCTACTACTTTTTTCTGTCACTTTGGATAGTACTCTATTTAACTATTACTTTCTGCTACTATTTTATCACATCTTTTACTAATTTGCTCTGCTTCAATTTATGAGTATTTCAATTGTTTCGAAATTTTAATTTGGCAAAAATGAGTAGCAAACAATTTTAAACAAAGCAACAAATTTTTTGGTGAAAATTGAATAAAATAAATAAAAAATCCTTAACAGAAAACGCAGTGCATAGTTATAAACATTTAAAATTAAATCAATATTTTCCTATTTTTTTTAAAAACGAGTTTTTGTGATTTTTATTGGGCGCTACAAATTTTTGCCACTACTCTCAGCTTCTTTTATAATAAACTCTGTTTATTATTTCTTGTTAATTTCTTCTACTTCACTTCATAGCATTTTTTTAGTACTTTTTTATTACACCACCACTTTTACTACTTTTTTTGTACACAATCAATAAAAAAAAAAATATTATTTTATTTTCACTTGATAAGGTCATTCAAAGAAGTATTTCCTTTAACTTTTGTTCCATTATGTACCCTCAAGCTTGCTTAAAGCTTTAAAATTTATTTACCGCATTTTGGCTCCGCAATAAAAATTCCTTGCAGTTCCGTAATTTTCCTTTCTTTATCCAATATCTCCTACTAACTACCATTTCCTACTTAACTTTACATCAATATGCAGATAGCGTACGCCAAAAGGAGCGCTCTTCCTTCCTCCCTTCACCGAATCATCGGTAATAAAATTAGTTAAATCCCTAAGCACACATTTCCTTTATACATATATACATACATACATACATACTTATTTTCGACCATTGTTGTAATCTAAAACGTGCAGCCAAGCTAGTCCTGCTGGGCTAACTGGTATGCTCAGTCCAACAGCGATGCTTTTACGAGTATGTAGATATGTATGTGTCAGCAATGGTCAGCAGCTAAAAGAACACACCCGAAGGAAGAGAAAGAGCGAAAACATTACCCAAATGCAAATATTTGCCAAAACCGATTCATACCGATAATCGAAGAACAAATCGCACTAATTGACATTTGAAGCAAACAAATGGACATTGATGGAGTGACTTGTGGTGTGGTAGCGTTGTAGAGACGTCGTGGCGTTGGTGACGCCAAATGGCGCAGATTGGTTAAGTCAAAAAGTGCTGGTGCGGCAATGTTACTCAGCTAAGTAGTGCAGTGTAGGCAGTGTACAGGGAGTCAAGTTTATCTGGTAAACAGGCTAGGTATTTCAATACTCATTTATGCATAAATACATTTGGCATATGGCTACACATAAATATGGATGCGCTCTTTGCTCTGCTGAAATTTGATGTAGTCCAGCCAGCTTGCATTGTGACCAAAAATTTCATGACTCATGCCAACATACATATGTTCATGCATTTGTATGTGGATTTGGCTGGCAATGAAATGTCATTATTAAAT
>NW_016177879.1:0-8199 GCF_001687245.7 Rhagoletis zephyria | reverse complement strand
GGCCACTGGCCCATAGGCAAACATGCGGCAAAAATAGGTCTACCCCATATATGATTTGCCGCAGCTGTCAACTAGAAGATAGCAAAGAAAGTGTCCAGCATTTCCTGTGTGAATGTCCAGGCCTTTCGAACATTAGACACAAGACGTTAGGAAAACATCTAGTAGCAGAACTAACCGACCTATCAGGAGCTACCATTAGCGAAATCGGCAGATTCATTAGAGAGTCGAAATGGTTCGACCTAGCAACATAGGAAGTGCANAATGCGCTAATTGTATCCTAGGCAGCGACCAGGAAGCACTGCAACCAACCAACCAACCATGGTAGCCATGAAATGCCGCGGATCTGCTAACGAAATGGCTGTGTCATTTCTCCCAAAAATGACACTGCGACATAGAGCGGAATTGTTACGGCGCGACTTGACACACAACTTTCTATTGAGGATGCAAACGACTATATAGAAATACCCTTACAAACTTGCAACTACTTGGTGTTACAAGTTTCATAGTAGAAGCAAAGGATGCATGTTTGTCGGAACTTCCATCGGATTTATCAGCGCAGATGTCATCACCGCTAGAACCTCAGCTACAAGAAAATGAGGCACATATGCCATCCCAGCAGAATACGAAGATTACACAACCGCAGGAAAATTTGATTGAGCATAAGGTCGAGGTTTAGGTAGATGAGTTGGAAAGTAGTCGACGGGATTTGCCGAGCGCTTTGACGAACGCTCCGAAGGTGCTATTTCTTTCTAGGTCTTTAAACTACAGTTCGAAAAGATGACAACAACAAACAGTTTGAGTATGGAGGACAAAGCTACTGAACTATTTGTAGCATTAAAGGAACCTGCACCAAAAATTTCGTATACTGTTTCCGGGTGTGAACGGGGACACATATGTAGGTGCAGGGGAAAGAAGCAAGCAGACTTACCAAACGAACTTGGAGAACTGCTAATAGAAAGCCAAAGAAAATCGCCTCAGAGTTTGACAGGTTGGCTCATCTGGTTAAGGTAGGTGCATCTGGGAAACACCTCGAAGGAGTAAAACTTCCAAGGCTCATAAATGGAAAATGGGTCATATATACGATGCAAGTGAGTTATGAAAAGCCAAAGTTAATACTTACGGAAACCGTTTCATATGTCTTGAGGCAGGTTACCGCAGCGGTGCTCAGTAGACCCGACTATATAGCTAATCCATCCAAATGTTAAGAGGAAAAATGATGGTGCTGGGAAATATTTTAATTGCGGAAAATTGGATCATTTTGCAGGTGATTGAAGTATAGGTTTCATAACCATTCAGCCGGACATAAGTAAAAAATTGAATAACACAATGCCCATAACAGAGGGAAAGTTATAACGTCACTATTGGTGGATATGTAGACCGGCAAGAGCGAGAGCTGACTTTGGATACGGGGCATCACATTCTATTTTTAAATCTCATGTGGTGACTAGGTAGGAAAGCTCACATTACCTGGAGTAAATTTGAGGAATAAAACTGGCGATGATACACAAAATATGCAAAGTCATAATCGCGTATGTAGCAGTGCTTCACAAGTTTACATTGGCGGCATTAAAATGGGCTTCTGTTTACACTAGCGAAAGTTAAATGATGTAAAAAGGAGGAATAGCTACCCACTGCTTAGAACAGACGAAGCTCTGGACTCGTTGTCTGGTGAAAAATAGTTCTCACCAACAAACCTGAAAAGAGGTTATTGGCAAATGGAGGTAAATGAGAAAGGCTAGACGACGACAGCCTTCGGCGTTGGCCTTCTGTCACCTTTGAAAGACTGTACATTTATATATATTTTCTAAAAAAACAGACACTCAATCCGAAACTTTTATGCCTAGTCTCATAATGGGCATAACAAGAGGTTCTATTTTTTCTAAATTTTGTCCAACTCAACGCCAACTGCGTTAAATCAACTACATTATAACAGATGAAAATACTTCTCTACATAATTGCAGTAAGAAATATGAGCAGAAAATAATGTTACTCATACGTCGTATACGAGTATCCAAGTATTCGATCAAACTTAAAGGAGGATGATAAGAATTGATTATCCGAAAGTGCTCAGTCATAGCGTTGAACTTCCCACCGCAATTATTTGGAGAATTTCTTCCTCTAAAATGGTACTCTTATCTTTTGCTTAATTAATTAGATTTTACGCAGTCAGAGTTCTTGGCTTTGGGTTGAATAAAATTTGCTGGTTTTTCATATTTTTAAAAATTTGGAAAAAATAGATCAGATTGCTATCCCAATATCGGACTAGGCTTAAGAGTTGCGGAATAAGTGAAAGTTCTTAACAAAACATTTTCAAAAAAATCGATAGGTACGTATTATTTTAAAATCAAAAGTTTAAGCATAAACAAAATTTTAAAAATTTATAGAAATTTTATAGAAATACTGTATTGAAAATCTTTGCGATTTTATATTCCAAAAGTGTTTTGAAAATGGAAAATTTCAAACGAAAAGTTCTCCCAATCTGTAACGGGCATTTTAAAAAAGAACGTGTGTTTTGAAAATCTATATCCCGAAAACGCCCCGGCAAAAAAAAAAACGTGGATGTCTATCTCAATTGATACTATAACATAAAAATTATGAAAAATTTCGAGGGACAAAAGCAAAATGGTATCCGAACTACTCTGGAATGCCCCATATACTTTTGAAAATAGCTTACCTGCATTTTATGTACTTGGCGTATACGCAACATTCGTAATTTTAATTGGGTTTATAAAAAAAAAGAGAGGTAACAGACTTTGCGAATAAATTTCGCTCTGTGGTCGCATTTACCACTTAGTTTGTTAACTGCATACATAATTTCAATAAATATAAGAGTATGCGCATGTGCTAGTAAATTAAAAAAAAAAAAAAATGCTAGCCAATATTAATAAACTGCAAGTAAATATAATAAACCTGTTTAAATTGTCTGCTTTATTTGCATAAATATTATTCAAATATAGTAGGTGTATCAGTTATCGAAAGTGTGGGAATACGAAAATAATGTTTCAAAATTGCCACTAAATTGTTGCTGAATTATATATGTTTGTACTCATATTATTCATAGTAGAAATAATTAAATATTCATCCAATTAATGTCGCATTTAATAGGCAATGGATTTGATTACGTTTATTTACTAAGATATTTTATTTGCCTGTAAACTATCTATATGAGTAAATTGTTGTACACACATACAGATTTTTAATTGCTGTTGACTAAATGGAATTTTCTGCTTAATGAGTTATATGTATGCTTTAACTAAACCAATAAATGAAATTTTCTATGAAAAGTTTGTATTTGGTGTTATCCCGTTCAGAAAGCGATATGCGTTCAACTACAATTTTGCAGAAAGCGTTCACAAAGGAACTTTTTAATGGTTTCGCCTATTCTCTAATTTAAGAACTCCTATAGAAATGTAAAGCATGATTCCTCGGGATCGCCTGTCTAGAGCTCAGCATGCTTACTGTAAAGGACGGTCAGTCGATACTGCTCTGCCTACAATTGTGTGGTGTATAGAGGAAGCCTTCACTCACAAGGACTTTGCCGTAGGAGCCTTCCTCGATATCGAGGGGACTTTTAATAATGTCCTGCCGGACGCAATAGTTAAGTCGCTAGATAAGCTTGGGGTTGAAGTCAGTCTCATTAGGCTCATCGAAAGCTTGCTGCGTGACAGAACTTGGCCGTCTGGGCCAGCGCCTGCTTGTCTCGCATGGTGAGCAGGGGCATCCCGCAGGGAGGGGTTCTCTCACCCCTTCTCTGGGTCGTCGTGGTGAATGAGCTACTAGTGGAGCTGGAGAAACACGGATGTCGGGTAATTGCCTATGCAGACGATGTGGCGCTCCTAGTTAAAGGTAAATACCTGAACACTCTGTATGAACTGACCCAACTGTACCTTAACATAGTTACTAACTGGGCGGCCAAAAGTGGTCTTGCCGTAAACCCCAGTAAGGCAGAGCTGGTCTTATTCACAAAAAAATATAAAATCCCCGCCGCTGCTCTTCCCTCAGCTGGAGGTCTGCGCTTACAGCTGTCTGACAAGGTCAAGTGCTTGGGCTTGATCCTGGACAGGAAGTTGTTTGCTATTGCTAAGAGATGGGGCACCTCCCCTAAAGTTGTCTATTGGCTCTACGAGACCGTAGTCAAGCCAATTATGTTCTATGGGGCCCTAGTCAGGTGGAACTCACTGGGAAAGACTATACTAGCTAGGCAGTCGGAGCGCGTAAAACGGGCTGCTTTAAATGGTATTAGTGGGCCACTGCGAACCGCCGCCACATTAGCACTGAACGCAATGCTAAACGTAGCGGCTGACGACGTTGCAGGCAGAGTTGTCGCGGCACGAACGGCTATTAGACTCAGGGAAACCGATTGGTTGACCAACTTAGGGACTGGACACTCTGGAGTTCTAGGAGGTTTCGACTTCATCCCCGATCGTACAGATTACTGCACCACCGTTACGGCTCCTAGGAGCTTCTGCTCTGTCCACTTTCCCTCAAAGGATGAGTGGGCCGGGCAGGTCTTCTGGAGGAGGGGTGCGGTGAACTTCTTTACGGATAGATCGAAACTGGATGGCAGGGTTGGTGGAGGAGTCTTCTGTCGAGAGCTTTCCATCGGCACTTAGTTCAGGCACCCGGACTTCTGCAGTGTATTCCAGGCGGAAGTAGCTGCTATCAAGGAGACGGTGGATTCACTGCTAAGGAGCGTTATAAGGGAAGTGAGCGTATATTCTGATAGCCAAGCGGCTATCAGGGCCTTGAGTTCGTTAGAGGTGCGCTCTAACCTGGTTAAGGAATGTCTTCTCTCCCTTTCGGCCGCGTCGGAGTACTACCGCGTTAGGCTTATTTGGGTTCCGGGACACAGCGACATTGGGGGCAACTGCGTGGCTGACGAGCTGGCCAGGGAAGGAACCCGTGAAACGTAATCACCGAATAAAGAGCGGCTGGGGGTGCCATTGATCGCTTGCGGTTCGCTCTTGGATAAATGGGCCTCATGTCAGCTCAGCGAACGCTGGGCGAATACCATGACATGCGCCATCGCAAGGTCCTTTTGGCCGAGGGTGGACCGGGGGCGGTCGAGGGCACTCCTCACACTCACAAAGCCACAGCTATCACTTCTGGTGGGGATTTTAACGGGTCACTGTACTATCGGTATCCACGCAGTAAGGCTGAACATTCTACCGGACCCATTGTGTCGCTGTTGCCTGGAAGATGACGAGGTAGAATCACCTCAACACTACCTTCTTAGGTGCCCAGCGTTTGCGAGGATAAGGTTGAAATACTTTGGCTCTCACTTTCTAAACAGCCCCGAGGAGCTCTGGGGCATTGAGATCAGCCGTATTAGTAAATACATAATCGGCTCGGAGCGTTTTAACGATAAAGTTTAGGGGGCCGGTCCAAATTGTGGTATCACAAAGGACAATCTTACATTTTCTAAGTGAGCTCCGGTTACACGGGGCTGCCACCTTACCTAACCTACAGAAATGCGGGACTATGGATAAAGCCAATATTTCATTGAAAGTTCGTAACCTTGAATGAACAGAATTGAAATTCCTGATAGTGTCTACGAATTTATTTTGCCTCATGATGTTCGAATATATTTTGAGTCCATCTTTTCTGATCTGAAGCTTTTATGGCATTCTAATCATCTTTAAGTAGGCTGCATAGCTCTGCAGAAGGGAGGTTCTCTCTGCTGTCCTGATGTTTATATTTTATATTTGAATTATGTATACCATAAAAGATTATCGTTGGAAAATGAAGAAATCATATTAGGGAATAATCATAGATTCCAAGTAGTATGCAAATTATCTCGACGTCCTGCTACCGGAATCATTTGGAATACGCCAACAAGAAAGCGGTGGCGGCAACAGCAGCCCTTTTTAGACTAATGGCGAACGTCAAAGAGCCAAGACAGCAGTCTAGGCGTCAACATTCACGAGCGATGACCTCTGACGAAATACCTCCGATGCAACCTAATGTAGCAGCCGCTACAGATAAGGCACAAAATAGGCCATATGTGAAGTGCGTTTTACTGAGAAGATACGCCGTTAAGAGGGCGAGCCTCTAGAAATCCAAAAAGCGGCACTAAATTGCTACATCCGGACCATACTATACTGAGACACGAACCACCTAGTAAGACATTAAAAATGGTTGGTTTGGTTTAATACCAGATTTTGTTGAGATATGGACTTTTAAGAGCATTCCGGGGTTTTTAAAGATTTTTCGATACTTTCCGACAGTATTTCGATTTTTTTGTTGTAATTTTCTGGATAATTTGTTTTTACTTTTTGCGAATTGTTGGAATCTTTTTGGGGCTTTTCTGGGTTATTTCGGTATACTTCATGTTTTACTATTTGGGATTTCCTTTTAAATATTTTTTGGGGATTCTTTCAGGATTTTTCTCTATTAAATATATCCAGTCATTTTGATATTCTTTGAATTTTATTTTTCTTGAACTCTTGGAATGTGAATCGAGATTTTCAGCACTTCTCGGGAGCACTATTGTGCTCAGTATTTCAGTATAGAAATAAATGGAGGTTTGTTTTCTAAAAACAAAAAAAAAATTCACCCTTTTCATTGCCCTCCCCTTAGTATTGTATTTGTGCGATTAGGGTAATTAAAAAGTAAACCTTTTCGGTAGAAGAGAAAACGCCATAAATACTTTTGCAGACGGTACTACTTTTATATAGTACAGTACTTTTATACTTAGTACTTAGTGATCCGGAAATAAATAAATACAATTCTTTAAAATTATTAGCAAACTTCACCATATTCGGTATTTAGTGATATCCAAAACACTTAAACCCATAATAATTGAGTACTTTTGTATATATTATTTTCAATCAACTCAAAAACTTTGCTTAATTTTGGAAAATCAGAACATCTAGCTCAGGTTAGGTTAGATCGTAATGGCTCTCGTCATACAGATCGTCGGTAATGATGATACGCGTATGTAGGTCTGGTGGTCCCTTAAGATAACCTTTTGGCTTGTAGTTAATTTCATAAGTCTACCTATGAAGCGTGATAAGTAGCAGACGTTCGCTAAATTGGAGTTCAACAGATGGGTTAAAAAGTATTATTGGCTGCCCTTGTCGTGCCCATAGCTTTGGCAGTAGATCTGTCATTATCCAACTTGGGGCAGATGTGTGTAGCTAGATTTGCCTCTAGAATAGGCGTGTTGGCACTCTGATATCCTTCAATGAATGTGCAGAGTAAAGTACCCAAAGCGGACTTGATAAATTTACTTGAAATCAAAAGCTGCAAGAGGACAGTTAGGCAACTGAAGCCTCTATGTAAATTATGCTCCCATAAATACTTAAGTTCTTCACACATATGTGTAAATAAAAATACTAGTAAGAATTAAAAAAATCGTAAATATATATATTAGGGTGGGCCTTAAAAATAGGAATCCAATTTTTAAACCAGATTTCCTCAGCTCCAACCCCTACGTCGGTGCTACTACAGTCGAAGATATCACAGACAAATGTTGGTGCCGATTGGAGACGGTTAAAGCGTGTCGCACAGGGGTCAAAGTTCAGATTACCCTACTACGCCGTCTTACACACACTAAGAAAAAAATTACACACACTAAGAAAAAAATTAACAAAACATAACAAAAGCGGTAATAATATCGATTGCAAAATCGATAACAAAATCTATAAAAATATCGATAACAAAATCGATAGAAAAATCGATAGCAAAATCGATAACAAAATCGATTACAACATTTATGAAAAATCGATAACAAAGTCGATTAAAATACCGATAATAAAATCGGTAAGAAATATCGTATATTATATCGATAAGTTCCGAAAATATCGATATCACAATCAATAACAATATCGATAAAGATTTCGATAACAAAATCGATAAAAGATATCGAAAACAAAACCGATAAAATATCGATTATTATATCGATAAGTCCCAAGAATTCCGAAAATCTCTAAAATCCCGAAATAGTCCCCAGATTGAGTCTCTGTCTATATCATTTTCTCTATAATTACCTTTATTTTTAATCTTTCTTCCTCTATATTCATCTTTACTTTTATCGGTATCCTCATCCTCATAGTTTTCTTTATATTTATNTAGAAGATATCAACCAATACTTCCCACATAACAAATGAAAGGAAAAATCTTTAATTTTTGAGTAAAGAAAACCAAAACAAAATCATTTCAGCTGTTTTCGAGCATTTTGGAATTAAAAAAAAAAAA
>NW_016177878.1:0-8199 GCF_001687245.7 Rhagoletis zephyria | reverse complement strand
ATTATTTTTTTAACTGCGCTTATATCTATGGACTATAGTCTAATGGGAACCGAAGACGGAAAAGTCGGCTTATTTATCCGATTCCCTTTAATAGGTGCAGCAAGTCTAGAGAAAATAATCGAAATTGTCGTAAGTAATTTGAACGAACAACAACATAAATAATAGCTCTGATTCCTTGACTAAATTTAGTAACAACAATTTTTTCTCGTCGCCAATTTTCCACTTTCTTAAATGGTAATTTGATGGGCGGGTTCGGGACTTACAAATTTAATTTCGGGATGGGCGGGATCGGGATTGAATATTTACTCCCTTGCCCACCTCTAGTGCAGACATCCATTGGGCGCCAGCTCACACCAACTTGACCTAAATCAAATTCATTTTTTTGCGATGGCATTGAGCCGATAGAGAAAGTTAGAATCCTTCCATCCTCCTATCATTACTGATATGAACATTGATCAGCTTGACATAAAGTGAAGGGGAGGAACAGTCCTTTTGGCAGAAATAAATCCTAATCGCCAGTCCGACTTGGAAGCGCTGAAATGGTGTAACATTTACTTCTAATAGACCTTTACCAGTTAGTTAGTTTGAAATTGTTTACAATTGAACGAGTGCAAGTTATTGTAGTGATATTTCTTCACTGCAAAAGCTTAAGCTTTGAAAAGAATAAAACTCATATAACAACAGCAACACTCACCTAAATAACGCCCTAGCGATGATCAAAAACTCAACAGAGTGCCGCTAATTAGCATTTCACGTTCGATATTTTCACACAGCTTGGAAGAAACAAATAGCGAACAGAATTGTAATAGCATATCAGCGTGGGGTAAGGGAATGGGTTGTAAAATTAGCGTTTTGCAGCATGCCAGTTAGAAGCGCACAATATTGCCAATTTTTGCCATCCTCATAATTTTTTCATAGTCTTTGGCATCAGCGTTGATTTTCATTAGAAATCCGGCGGCAATTCGTTTAGCTGGAGTTGGCTGAAACGCTCAGATGCTCGCCACACTCGCCAATACTACATTTGGTGCGACGGATTTCAATTCTCATCCGTTTGGTAATTGAGTGCGGCCTTGAAAGTTATTGCACTTCGGTGCAATGGCTCCCATCGAATTGAATTTCGAATTAACACTTTTCACGTTGGCCTCATTACGTATTGGCAAGGTGGATTGATACAATTACATACATACATACTTACATAGTTATATATATTTTCCAGCAACTAGCCCATGCTTTGGATGGCGTTCAATCACTTCTACACACTCCCACGCGATTACGGTACCAATTAAATTTCAGTTTATTGTACATAAATAAATAGTTAATCAGGAAAAAAAAAATATGCTGTGATTGTATGAAATTTAATTTCAGCGTTGACATAATTTGTAATTGGCATTCCAATTAAAGTCTGTGGCATAACTCCATCCCTGATTATGCAACCCAATACGCGCTATTTACTTTATGGCCCCTAGGTTGTCTAAAGAGCATTATTTAACATTTGTACACATGAAGTTTTGTGGTTTTGTTAAATCTACATTTGGTTGTCAAATTGAAATGTGAGATTTAATTAAAATTAAAATGCAATTGACTGCTGGCACATATCTTTGGTTTTGTAAATATTTAAGTAGCAGTGGAAACGTTTTAAGTTTTTTTATTATTACTATTTCTCTGCTGCATTCCATTCCCTAATTCCTCTTTCATAAAAAGCCGTAATGAAATTAGCACACAGATTAAAGCAAAAGGAAGCTGTGCTCAGTTTATATTCAATCGGCTTGAAAAATGCGCTCAAATGTGAATATATCCAAAGTTTATTGCAAATCTGCGTTTTCGGTTTATTTTTAAAGCATTCTCAAAGTTTTAGTTGTGACCCATTTTAAGGAACTAATCCTATAAAAAAAATTTAAAAAAATGTGTATAAAAAAAGTATAAACCAGTTTCATAGTAAGACAATTTTGTACTTTAAATCTTCGATTGAGTATTTTCTTCGTTCGAGTTTTAACCCATAAAAAAGCCTTAACGGCCGTTCTCTCAAATAGCTTTTAAAATGTATCTGCCATTTAAACACTAATTTTTTTCTCAAAAAATGTGTTTGAAGAGGGAGAAACAGCTACATATTTCAAAAAAATTTACAAGACATATATATGTACATACATATGGACCAATCCATGCCAAATCGACCAATTGTTGCAATTGATCATTTTTTATTTAGATGAGTTTTGGTCAGAACTTTTCTTTTATCATGTAACAAACTTCTGCCAAAGGAAAAACATTAAAAAAATATATATATCTCAAAAACTATTAAATTTACTTAAAGGGTGCCGGTCTCGCTTTGAAGGTGGTAGTTAGGGCTATAAAGAAAAAATGTTTGTATAACAAAAATTAAAAATTTACAGAATTTTGACATTAAAAAATTGTTAAAGCAAAAACTTTAAACAAACTTTATATGGAAACTCTAAATAAAGTTGTGTTAAATATTTCTTATTTAACTTAAATTTATTTTTAAATGGATTTTGCAAAAAAAAATCTAAACTAAAATTAATATCTTTAAAAAAAAGACCTTCTACAAAATTTCAGCATTTTTCAATTTAGTGTCTGTAATAAATTTTTTTTAAGTTCGAAAATTCATAATTTGAAAACCATAACACCTTCTAAAAAATTGTAAAAGCAAAAACTTTAAAGCAAACTTTGTTTGGAAACTCTAAATAACATTGTGTTAAACAACTTTTATTTAATTTAAAAAAAATCGAAGTTAAAAAATTCATATCTCTAAAAAAACTTCTACAAAATTTCAGCATTTTTATATTTAGAGTTTGTAATATTTTTTTTAAGTTCAAAAACGCATAATTTTAAAAACAAAACACCTTCTTGAAAATTTCAGTCTTGATTTGAAATTTATTCAAAATTAAAAAAAGTCGTTACACTTGTAAACTTTTACTTATTCTTAAGAAGGAAATTATAGTTCCAATAGTGAATAACTAGTACTCAGCATTTCCAAATTAGCGATCTAATAAAAATTAGCCAGATTTAATTTTATACTGCTAAATTTAATAACGGGGCAATTTACAAGCCTCTCATTTCACGTGCTAATGCCTGTATGTATATATACTTATGTATACATACGTAAATTTGCTAGCTTAGTAATAGAATGCTATTTTGGGAATCCCTTAAGGTTTTTTTGACCAACTCAGTACGAGCTATAGAAATGTGTCCCATATACATTAGGATGGCCCTTAAAAATATTAACATCTAAGTTTGTATGGAGCACCCATTTTTGTTCGGCGGTCAAAATAAAGACCTCAACGAAAATTTTCAAATTAAAACCAACACCTACCAGGGTTTGAAGCAATTAAACATTTTTTAAGAATCGCAAAACTTTCACAAAGTTTGTTCACGAAATATTTGGATAGATTTGGCATATTAGTGAAACTTGTTCATATAAATTCGTTTAGCTATAGCTGTTCGAAGACAGAATTTTATCGAATTTTTTTGCTGTTTGAAAAAAAAAGAATACATTTTCTCACTTTGGTAGCGACCATAAAAAATCGTTTAAAATGTTTAAATTTTTGTGGATGTCTTTACTTTGTACGTAGAACAAACTAAATAGGTGCCCCATCATGTTGGTATATGTAGTATGGACCAATATCCGTATCCAAACACATGTATCTATGTACATTAGGGTGGTCCTTAAAAAAGTCAAATGAACGTTTTTTCAGTCCCACCCCCGCAATCGGTAATACCATGGTGACAGGTGTTAAATATAGATGCCACTATGGAGACTCAAAAAATTAAAAATATTTTTTTTTATTTAATGCCGAAAATCGATACTATTAAAGTCGAGTATACACATATATATGTAATAACTTCGACTAAAGTAGTATCGATTTTGGGTATTAGAAGGAAAAACAAATTCGTTTTAATTTTTTGAGTCTCTATTGCGGAGTCTGCACTTTTCCCCTGTGCGACACATCTTAACCGTCTCCAATCGGGAATAAAATTTATATGTGATGTCTTCGACTATAGTAGCATCGACATAGGGATTGAAGCTTAGGAAATCTGATGTAAAAATTTTGCTTCCTACATTTAAGGATCATCCTAATGAACATCCTTAAATGGCCATAAAATATTTTGAGTGAAAAGGTTCAAAAACGGTGGGAGTCTTGGAGCCGATTTCTTAATGCCTTATAAAAGTAGAGTGATTGCGCCTCCTTAAATACTTTCTGCGTATGGATGGTGATCCGGTCAAAATGGCCTTCGAATCAGGCACCATTATTTTAGAACATCGACATGGAAGTGAAATAGAATCTCGTGGGTACCTGCCATGGGTGGGCTCAACCCTATGGTGCTCGGAAGTACAGCGGATAATGGTAGTATATTGATCAGAGCCCCGAAGTGCAAGCACGCGGGTAATAATTTGTAGGTTAGGACGTACTCTGGATCCGGCACCCGGTTGCGACGCAACTCCACATAGAGCCGACCCAACGATACTCCTCGGAAGGGCATATCATAATGAGCAGAGTGGAGGAGACAGCCAAGGGCTTCTGCTGCCCGTGGTACTAGAATTAAGTCTCT
This sequence comes from Rhagoletis zephyria, assembly GCF_001687245.7. NCBI lineage: Eukaryota > Metazoa > Arthropoda > Insecta > Diptera > Tephritidae > Rhagoletis > Rhagoletis zephyria. Next base: position 3,636 of record NW_016177878.1, on the reverse strand, counting down.
GGTCTGACCAGTGACCCGTTGGGCCCGTCATTCCACTTAACCGAAATGTCCCTGAGGCAGAGAAATAACGTGTGTTGCTGTTTTACGTGGGTACCTGCCGATGACGCCGGACACACTAACCACCTTCGAAGGGCTCGAAACCTATCTAAAGCCACTGCCCTGCTGTGGGTCCGGCACCCGGTTGGAATGCATTTCCACATCAAACCAACCAAGGCCAGTACTACCCGCATTTGGGTGTTAAACCGCAGCCACCACGAATACTCCCCGAGCGGCCGTACCCAAGAACTGGCCAGAGTAAATATAGTATACTTTGGGGGCTTCTGTTCCCCGCGTTATCGACATTAAGTCTCTACTGAGACCTCGTAGCCGAAACTACTGCCAGTTGAGCCGCCACTCCTGGACTGGCGACCGTTAACTAGGGTCCTCTTGGTTGTAATGCCCGTAATTGCAGAAATGCGGAATCCCCCTGTGGAACGGCAGTGAAAGGGTAGAGTATGGTGAAAATATACAGTTTGCTCTTCCATCTGAAATTTTTTGTAAATCTCTAAAACTCAGCCAAATCGTTTGCTAGCGTCAAACATATATTCCTTTCTTTAGGTTGAAATAAGCGTAAAAATTATTTAAGCCAAAAAAAATTTTACCGGAGAGCACTGTACTCAAGAAAAAAAAAAACAAAATGTGAGCGGCCATTCATTTCATTCATGAAAAAACATTTTTATCGCATGCAATAAACCGGCATAACAATGGATCTCGCAAATTATTGCTGTAACTCGGGCCGGCACATATACATATGTACGTATGTAAAAATTTACGCTCACCATTGTCAGTCTCTCTGCAATCTCATGACTACTATTTACTAACTAGTCTGCTTCGATATCGCTCCATTACATTTTGAGTTTGTCATGGTTTTTTGGGGATCCATAACGATCAGTCTGGCCGTGGCTTATCAGTTGCGGTTTTGCGCTACGCTCGTGCGGTTCGTTCGTTATTCTTATCATACATAGCACACATATTGGCACAGGTGCTTCGGGCGTTCAAGTACCTGCTTTGCAATTGAGGAAAATCCATTTAATATGTATAGGAAGTGCATGTAGTTTATTTAATAAAAGTGTAATAAATAAATTTATGTCAGCTGTTGCAGATAATAGCTAAATTTTGAATTAGACGACGACGCGCGTGACGTTTAACAGCAGTAACAGCGGTACGTGTGTAAGTGTGTGGATACATACATATGTGCTATATGTATTTGTCCAAAGCTTGTGTTCTTTCATTTGTCACACTTGACATTGGTGTCACATTAAGCCTTTTAATAAATGGCATAACAAATACATATGTAATTGCATAATAAAGTCGAAATAATTTTTTGTTGCATTAATTCACAAAAAAAGCGCGTTTTATAAAGTTGCAGTGTGTCCGGAAGAACGCAGTAAGTGAATACAATTAGACACGAACTTTTATTCGAAAAAAACAGCTGTCTCAGCTTTGTGTACTTTTTGTGTGAAAATGGCTAATTTCGATGCAGGCAATTTGTTATTTGGAATCTCTGATCTCAGCTAATTGTTCTGTGCAATTATTTGTTAATAAAATTTTAGCTAAGAATTTACAGCAATGTCGTTTTGATGATTGATTACATCTCTTACGAAATTGACGGTTTTACTGGCTGTTTTATTTTTCAATTGTTTAATAAATTTAATCACCTTATTCGTTTTTGTATATTAAATTTTTATGAAAAATAATTATTTTGATTTTACCTTTCTGAAAACACATCTATTATTGCGTCACTTTGATTTCGATGGTCATTGAACTTGTTACATAATAACTATGTACTTTGATAACTACAATAATATTATCTTACGATAAAAAAAAAACGCGCAATTTATGAAAACATATTTACGCGCATTCGATGAAAATTTATTACTAGGGGCAGAAAAGTTTTTACGCTAAGCTATCTACTAAATTAACGCCACTTAAGTATTGACATTTGCATGATGACAGTATCCATATACATATATATATATGTATATAATTAGTAGCGGTTTGCACTTTACACTGTACAACACATGTAGACGTACGTTGTGTTCAGCAGTTTTATGTTAACTATGGAGAATATTTCTGTGGAACATTTTAACCCTTTAACTCAACAATTGGTGTGTCTTTTTTGTCCCTTATTAAGAAAAGGAAAAAAAAAATACACATAAACAGGGAGATAACGGGTTAAAACGTTTTACAAAATTATATGCCATTAAATCTATATGTATACAAATAATAAAATTGTAACATTACTATATAGATATTAGAGAAAAATTAATATGTGGCGTCTTTATTAGGGCCACAGAAACCAAATCAAAAAATTTTTAAGTTGTTCTCTGTCTGTCTGTATGTTTGTACGCGCATCACTCAAAGACTAATGCATGAAATTGAATAGCGTTTCCACCGATGTATTGCTAGAGGTCTAACTTAAAATGTAGTTGGAGTTGCCACCTGTTTAAAAGTTGCAGTTTAAATAAAAAAGAAAAAAAAAATACTGCAGGATGGCTGTCAAAAGCAAGAGATGTAAGAAAGCCGAAAATATTTTTGTGAGAGGTTGCCACCTGTTTAAAATTTTAATATAATTCAATTGATAAGGTAAACTAAATATTGCAATATGGGTATCACACTAAAGAGGCTTAGAAAAGTTTATTGACGAAAATATTTTTGATGCGAGTTGCCACCTATTTGAAAAATTTAATTCAGTTAAATTGATAAGATAAATATTGCACTAATATACCTTTCAAGAAAACGCGCAATATGTAGACTGGAGTTGTAAGATTATAAATTAAATTTCCAGGAGAAATTCTGTATATTAACTGCTTTCTAAATTCCGTCGAAAATATAATAACTAACACACACATTTATACAAAATAAAGAATGCTTCATAAATCAAAATTTTATCATAAAGCTCTTAAAACCTAAGCATTTTGCTTCTTATAAATGAGGCCGTAAGAGTTTTGGAGTTTGGGAGGGAGTAAAAATACTTTTAAGGCGCAGTGAGACATCTCTGGTATTTGCTAGTATATAAATAAAGGAGAAGTTGAAATCGATAGACTCTACGTTGTCGTGGCCCGATTTTAGAAGCACGCTTGGCTAGATTTGAAAAGTTAAATTCAATTAGTGGGAACAAGAAAACGTCCGACTCACTCGTTCGCCTACATATAACGTCCACTAGTTACTTCAATATTTAAGTACCCGGAATCATAACTAGTCACTGCTTGTGAGAAGTTATGCTTGTACAATGGGCCCAATTGCAGCAGGCACTCATAAATTTTCGAGTTTTATTAATTTAACCTTTTAATCTTATTTCAAGCTTAGCGGACGTAAACGAACAGAGCTCCCATACGGTATCGATGTTTNTTTGATCGGGTTATACCCAAGTAGCTAATGGATGTGTAGTGTTACTAACGACCATGTTCCGAGCTTATGGTTGAAATTTCCAACTGCATCTACCACAGGCGTTGCTTACGTTGCCCACAGTGCATGGTTGTGGAGTCGGGATCGAGTATAGTCATGCAACTGTAACTGCATAGTATATCATAAAAAACCATCACAGCCCATTGCAGTCCAATTGACTTGGCCTACCTACTTACATTCTTATTCGTT
>NW_016177877.1:0-8199 GCF_001687245.7 Rhagoletis zephyria | reverse complement strand
ATACATACATACCAAGTAAATAAATATGTATTGTTGGGAGTAACAGTAAGCCAAACGTTTTCACCTTTTTTTGGCGTTTCATTTTATTTTTTTCTTGGATTTTAATTTTTAATTGATCGTTACTCCATACTGGCCACCTGCGTGACCATGCGCCCGTTCGTTTAACGGAATTATCTATTCACCCATACGATAAAATGCGCTCTGGTCGATACCGCCTGGCATTCTGCGTTTTCACATCCGCTTGGTCGTTGGTTTTTGAAGGTGGACAGAGCGGGAATACCTTGTGAATGCAATAGCAATAAAAAAATATATATATATATATTGATTGCCGTTTGCAATGCGCCGTACTTTGATATTTTTAAATTAGATTTTTGGCCGTCGAATATGAGAAATATAAAAATGTTAGGTTTCCGTCTGCTTTACCGGTTTTAAAATGTGCTGGCTTTTGAACTAGAATTCGAAAAGTAAAAAAAAAAAATCCATATTTTCTGCCGGTATTTTTTACTTATGTAACTTGTAATTCCTTTCTACCAACTGCTTCTTGTTTTAAACTATGTAATTTTCTAATACTTTGTGCAAATTTGATTCATGATGCCTGCCTTTTTCACTAACCAAAATATGTTGCCATACAGTGTTTTTTTAATATTTGCAATATTTTTCGTAATAATTTTCTTCGTTAATTTTTAATAGAAACATAGTTCATTCTGCATCAAATGGCATATAAATTAATGATTCAAAGTTTTTAAAAAATTTAGGAAAATTCGACAACTTTTCCCCAAAATTTTCAACTTTTAAACAAAATTTTTTTTTAGATTTTTTTGGGTATGTAGTTTTGTAGCTCACTCAATTTCAGTATAAGTGCTATAAAGTGCAAGTTTTAAGTGACTATAAACTACCGTTGATTTTTGAGAAATATACCGGAAATTCGCCTAAATTTTGTAAAAACTTTGAATCAATAATTTATATGCCATTTGATGCAGAATGAACTATTTTCCGTTAAAAATTAACGAAAAAAAAATTATTACGAAAAACACTGCAAATATTAAAAAAACACTGTACGGAAACAAATTTTGATACATACATATGTAATGCTGGATTTCCACTAGGCATTAAATGGGAAAAATTGACAAATGACAAAGTCGGGCATTAAAAAATAATCGTGTCATTACATTAAAAACATAGACATCAAGTTCATTTCCAAATGGCATTTTTTTTAAATGGCATGCATTTTTTGTCATTTCAATGCCTAGTGGAAATTCGGCATAATTTTTTAAATGTTTGATAATCTTCACTATGTAAATAGGAAAGAGACATTTTCAGCTATTTTTGGCTATTTTTCTTTGTTTAAAAAATATTTATTATTTTTTTTTTATGAAAATATAGCTAATCTACTATTAAAAAAAAAACCTTATGAATCAAAATTTCAAACTTTGTAGAACATTTATAAAAATTCGGCGAATTTTAACAAAGCTCATAAAAATTGTAAACTTTTTAATCAAAATTAAAATTTTTATGTATTTTTTTTTAATATGCAGTTTTATAGCGCAATCCAATTGTAGTATAATAAAGTGCAAGTTTGAAGTAGCTAGGACTTACCGTTACCGTTGATTATTGAAAATTTTTAGTTCATGCATTTTCTTCCATACAATGTATAAATGAGCAATATCTTCCCCAAAAAAATGGTTGTTTTTTTAGAAATACAATGAAAACCCTAAAAGTTTTGATGAAACTTTGCCGAATTTTCCAAATTTTTCTACAAAGTATGAAATTTTGACTTACATGGTTTTTGTTAGATGACAGCTACAAGTTTGAAGTTGCTAAAAAGTCGCATTGCTTTTTGATATTTTTTTCTGAATATATTACATATTTTTTCCATATAAAAAATTTCGAATACAACGCGCGTTTACTAATACATATTTATGTATAACGAAGTATGTATTTCAAAATTTCAATTTTGTGGGAAAGCGCAATCAAAGTTTTATCAATTCATACAGGTGGTCTACAACAAGTAATTTTTAAACAAAAAACAAAAAAATTTAAGATTATCGTTAATCTCTTCATGATCCGATGAATTATATCGGTTATTGTGGTTCAAAGTTAAGCCCTGTATGCAGCTCTCAAGAGAACGGTCAAGAAAAAATTGCCATTATTTCGCGTGTGTGTCCAAGGAATTTTGACATTTTTGATACCTCACAGCCTGTTGCCTCACTCTTTCCTCAATAAATAATGGAACGGGCATATATTTCTGTTGCATACCTGAGTTGCCTTGTGCTCTTTTTTCACAAAAAACTTTAGAAAACCGTAGTAGAAAGCGTAGCAAATTCCTTAAGAACTGCGTAATGCCTTAAGGAAATTTGACTCAGAAAATTTCTTAGCCATTTCTTGTACGTCATTTTATATGGAGTTTTTGCTTTTCTTGAGTACATATGTAAATAGACGAGTGGGTAAAACATGCCAGTTAAAGCAAAAGATAGGGAATACCAGTGCCACAGACATACATACATATGTATGTACGTATGTAGATAGACGCAGGTACAAAACAAAAGCCGCAGCCGGAGCCACACGACGATAACGTGTGGAATTTTCAATGCTTAAATAAAAATCTCAGAGGTGTACGATGCGCTAGTCAACCGGGCAAGTAGCGCAGAGCACACCTGTTTTTGTGAAAATAAAAGAAAAAACAGGCTTCAAAGAAACAGATATTGGGTGCATATGTACATACATACATATGTGCCTAAGGGACGTACGAATCGGTAAGTGGCCAGCGCTGAAGCGGCAAATGCAGACACAACAGCAGAGGGGGAAAAAGCAAAAACACAAAAAAAAAAATTAAAAATCAGCCATTGCATTTTGGTGTGCATACGTGAAGGACTTGTACAATTAAAATCCTTATTACATACTTTTACTTGTACTTACGAGTGCCTCAATTAAAATTTTAGTAGATCACAGGAAAAACCAAACGAAAAGCCACTTGAAAAAAAAAAGATGAACAAGGCTAAGTAAAGGGCAGAAGTAAGCAAATTCGAAAAGCGAATGCCATCAACTCATCAGTAGTAGTAACGCCTCTGCGAAGATACCACTGTAGGAATACGTGCAACTTACAGTGCCTTACGCATCTCTACAACAAGGCATTCACATAATTTAAAAAGCAACATATGCCGCAAAAGCTGAGATCAAGTAGCTTTATTAAATTCAACAACAGTGCGAAGAAATCCACTTCACTGGAAAATTATACAGCTGAAGAGAGGCAGGTCTGGATGAGAAAGACACTAAATAATGTCTTATTTCCCAAGTGGGGAACTAAACGTGTTCAAGAGGTTAGATAGCGCAAAAAAAAAAAGAAATAAGGGGTTTGAAAAAAATATTTAACAAAATATATGATTTGACCCAGCAAGTATCATAAAAGATAGATTATATGTTTAGAGAACTTGAAACCACAACCAACTAGTTTTTAACACTGCGATAAATTATAATAGAATTAGTTGGCACTTTGCGAACCTCCCTAATGTATGTTTTAGGCGTTTAAAGTTTACGACATACGTTTTACGACGCCGTTGTGAATACCGCATATGTTATCTCATAATGTTCCTTATGCGTTTAGTCCAGCTACATAGACTATTATCGTCTAACGCTCCTTTACCGTAGAGGCGAGTGAAAGTAGTTTTCAGCAGATCTGTTAAATAATGATTAAAAATCATAATGATTATTAATTAAAGCACATCTTTTTTGGGTAATCGTTTAATGATTAAATGTCATTATTTGCATTTATTTTGTTATTTTTGATTATTTTCAGTTATTTTTATTTTTTTTGTTAATTGCATGATTAATATAATTATTTGATTATTTTCAATAATTTTTGGTTTCTGCTTTAAATTTCTGAAAGTATCAATGAGTAGCAAAGACAGTTGACAATGTCTGTAAGAAATCATTCCTTATTAGTAAACTACAGTACAAGTATTTACTCATATATATAGTAAATTTTGTTTGTTTTTTAATACTAACTTATGAAAATTTACCTTACCATCTATTTGGAGAAATAATCAAAAATTGAAGATAATCAAATAATTTAAAAGCAATCAAATAATTTAAAATAATTAAACAATTAAAAATAATCACATAATTAACGAAATAATTTGATTAATTTTCATGATTCCATTATCTCTAATTATTTGATTATTTTTAATTATTTTATAATTTTTGATTATTTGTTTTTTTTTTACTATTTTTTTTTTTTTAATTGCAATTCATCATGACTATTCTTGATTATTTTTTAATTATGATTAATTATTATTTGCTGGGTTATGCAAAAAATAATCATTAAATTTAAAAAATGCATAAAAAACGACGATTACTAATCGTAATGGAAATTTAACAGTTCTGGTTTTCATCCCAAAATCTGCAAAGCCACATCTATGTTGAGGGTTTTTGTCCAATCAACTTTCCCGTCCTGGTGGACGACCTTTACGCCGCTTCAATGTCTGCTGTAAGACTCAGAGAATTGGGTATATTTTGGAAAGAAAAGCGATTAGGCATATCTAGAGCATTTCTCGATTTCGTACCAAGAAAGAGAGCTCCACAGGCGCTTCGGAGTTCTTCTTCCGACGATAAACTGCTTGAACGAGGAATTTAATAGATACCTTCACCCGGATATGTACGAGTAACTGATATGTATAACATACATGGGCCAGTGCGAGTTATTTCAGATCAGACATAGCTTCCAGGAAATCTCAAGGAAAATCTCATGGAAATTGATCGCCAGAGAAGGGTCAGGCAATTTAATGCAAAAGTAACATAGAACTTATTTCTCACATATCTTTTCATTCAGATCTGTGGAAGTAAGGTCTGAGTTTAATTCTGTAAACGTAACTTCTATGGTTAATTATGTCACGGTTCCGTGGAAGTAATGTATGTCGAAACCGCATATGCATATCATTTTAAGCAGACGTTTTCTGAATTGTTGGGCAGAAGTACATATTTTCTACCACCAAAGGCTGCCACCTTGTGAAGTGAACCTTAAGCCATCGTCAAGGCGGGCGGACCGCAAAAGTTAGTAGCAAGTTCAAAGTAGAGGTAATCAGGAAGGATACCACTTTGCTCTCAAACGAGAATCGGATCTCACCCCAACGGGAACTATGCACAGGAAACATTTTCTCCACAATCTTCGGTAAGGGACCATAGTTGGCTGTCGTATAGCCACATTCATAAAGGCCGCGTAAAAACTAAAAAAAAAAAACATGCGACGTTGCGACTATAGTAGCCGTTCTATCTGGACATTGCGACATTGATTAATTGGCGCCCTAGTTAGAAGGTTGAGCATCGCTTATAATGAATTCTGAAGAAGTTGCGAGAACAAAAACTTGTCACAAACTACCATTTTGTAAAAAAAAAAAATGTTAAGCGACACCAGCAGAGCACCAACGAACAAAGCCTTGGATTAATATTCCCATCTGATGAATGAGCAAAGATCACACAAAATTTCGAATACACAAGTGAAAATAAAGCATTACAAGTTGCTGGAGAAGGACGATCAGATTTCAACATGTGTATGTTTCTACAAAAAAAAAAATGCGGCGCTCTCGACTCAAAACTCGCTTCAGGTGGTGTCTGAAGCGATGAAATGACGAATTTTTTGAGTGAAAGCAAAGCAAAGTAACAGAAAACGCTTGTGACTGCGCATAAATGGAAATTGGAGACCACAAGCAAAGTAATTTTTGGTATTACTTACCACGCATACGCACTTAAGTACCGAATGAATCATAAGGCTCACATTCAGGTGGCGGGAGGTGCACGCTCGAGGCGAAATAAAAGTAAACGTGTCGAAAGATGTTAAGTGGAGACTAAGGACAAGGGAAAAAACAAAACAAAAACAAAAAAAAAAACTAGCACAGGAAGAGTGGTAGGCAGGCAGGCAGGCCACAATCATGAATAAGTACATATGTATGTAAATACTTCTTCTACATGCGAATGAGACTGACGTGGTACAAATGAGAAGAAAAAACTGCATACGGTAATAATAAAAGAACACAACACGCACGTACCCAGATTTCTCCTTGAACTTTAACATAAGAGGCCATTTATAGTACATACGACTATTTTTTTTTTTTCTTTTTCATTTTTGGCTATATGTAGTCACAGAGCGCAAACAAGAGGCAAAAATCAATGTGGACGGACGACAAAGTTGTTGATTTCTGTGCGACTGCATTCGGCTTTTGTGGTGCGGACGGTGGTGGCTGCTGCCTGGGAACCGCTAAATGCTCATGCACCGACCACAGCAGAGTTCGATGAGCACACGCAGTTGCTTATAAAGTACAAATCCATCGGCCAATCATATCAGTGAGCAGCAACAAAAGAAGAAGGATCAAAGTTTCTTTCTTTAGAACTGCAACGCAGATGATATGTACTCGATTCATTGCTGTTGAAATGGTATGTGGTGCTCGTACTTCGCGATAAGTCGACAAGAGTTTCTTGTTAGCTCCCCTGCAGACTGTCTTTTTAGTACACAAGTCAAGCTGAAAGCAAGACGCTTATGACGCATATGAGTAGTATATTTATTATGTATGTATGTATGTATGTCCATCCATATACGCCCCAGGCAAAAAGGTTGCTTGATGTTGGCAGCGTAGGAAATTACGTGGTACTTGGAAAGGAAGTATGCATGTATGAGAATTATAGCTGCGAAATGGAAATGCCACAACGGTAAAAAGAAAGAAGAAGAAAATAAAGTAAGTATAGGTACTATATTAGGGTGGTCAAAAATAACTAAAGTCGGAATTTTAGTGCTCTCACCCCCTAGGATTGTTCTACAACTTAAAACAGAACCCTATTTTTTTATTTTGAAATCAAAAAATATTTAGAGATTGCTCAAAGCGCTCACATGTAGTTTATATGGAAAAAGCTTTTCGTAGAAACGGTATGGAATTCTGGAATTCTCTAATTGTCTTCAGGAGAGTTCCAATAACAGTACCCAATTGTTTGTTTATTTAACCTCTTTTTAAAACTGAAGATTTTTTATTTATCGCCCCATTGCATTTGCTGGCATTTTCTGGGGGTTTTGGCGGACCTATAAAATATAATTACTATGAAAAAATGGTGAAATAAATAATTGGGTATTATTATTAAGAATCTCCTGAAGAGAAACAGAGTTTTTTGATCGAAAATATTGATTTTCAAGAATACTATACCATTTCTACGAAAAATGGTTTTTCCTATATAAAATTCATGAAAAACTTTAAGCGCTTCGAGCGACCTCTAAATATTTTTTGATTTAAAATAAAAATATGGGTATATTTTTTCGGTATAGAACAATCTAAGGGGGGTGAGAGCATAAAATTTCCGACTTTACTTTTTCACAAGCATTTTTGGACCACCCTGATGTACGTATACCATAAGTTGAACGAGTGTTGGACCTGTAGCGTGGCGTAAAGAAAGAGTGTGGAAAAATAAGCAGCCTCGTACTGCATGTGGTTGCGGCTGAAACCCATGCTGATTGATAATTGTTTGTGGTCAGCAGGCGAACAAGAAAAGGATTTCTTGGAATATTTTTTGAATTCAATATTGATCGCCACCTTTGTAAGGACGAGGGTTTAATTTGGGGGTTTTATATTTCGCCATGCAAAGAAAGGATTTAAGTTGAAGATAAATTAGGTACAGCAGCATTTTATTTGCCGCCGGCTGTAAGCAAATAATAATTTGGTAATATGCGGTGAGAATGTTAACAAAAATTGTTTTGCTGAAATGATAAAAGCATAGTTGATCCGGATCAACTCGTTAATTCGGAATTATTTTGAGAATTAACTGCAGTTGATCCGGATTAAGCTCTGCACATAATCCTCAAAATTAATGCGGATCAGCGGCAATTTCGATGGCAGCACTGACCAAATTTTTTTTTACTCTTTACTTTTTTATTTTGCTACGATTTATTTTATTTTTGCTCTTTCATTTTTAAGCATTTTTATTTTTTACTTTTGCATTAATTTTTCACATTTTATTTATTTATTTTTTACTTTATTTTTAATTTTTTTTTACTTTTTCATTCTTTATTTATTTTTTACTTTTTATATTTTTTTTCTTTTTGATTTTATTTATTTTTATTTATTGTATTTTATTAATTTTTTAATTTTAAATGTTTTTATTTATTTTTACTTTTTATATATTTTTTTTTTTACTTTTTATACCCGAGCGCACTTGTGCACAAGGGTA
>NW_016177876.1:7980-8200 GCF_001687245.7 Rhagoletis zephyria | reverse complement strand
CCCTGTATAAATAATAAAATAACTACTCAGTATTGGAACTACTTCTGAACACCAAATTTTGCAGTTTCAATCTCAGTTTCCATGAAAAATGTAAGAGCTAGTTAAAAAAAAATTGATTTTTGAAATCTCCGTACTCTAATCCACCAAGAAACGAATTTTTACTCAAATCCGTCCATTATTCTATTTTTGCCCACTTTTTATATGGAGACACAGCACTGTG
>NW_016177876.1:7818-7908 GCF_001687245.7 Rhagoletis zephyria | reverse complement strand
AAAAATTTTCGGCCATTTGGTATGCTGTACCAAAGCCAACAACTGTGCCAAGTTTGGAAGAAATCGGTGCAGTGGTTACCAAGATATACA
>NW_016177876.1:0-7614 GCF_001687245.7 Rhagoletis zephyria | reverse complement strand
AAAGGTAGGCAAAACGAATCGAGATAGATATATCTCAGTTTTTACTCGAGTTATCGTGTGCACAGACGGACGAACGGACAGGCAGTCACCGCTTAATCGATTTCTCTTTTCATTCTGATCATTTATGTATATATTTGTCTATATCTATCTCGATTCGTTTTGCCTGTTACAAACAACCGTTATGTGAACAAAGTTATAATACCCTTGTGCACAAGTGCGCTCGGGTATAAAAACGTGGGTATCAAATGAAATGGGTTTAAAAGGCTTTATCTCTGAACTGTATTTAGGAGCGTTGTCATGTATTTAAAAAATAAAATTTAACTTAATTCATCAGGCTCATGAAATATGTAGGTATCACAATATCAGACACAAGAGATTTGTTTATTTTTTAACTATATTTAGGAGAGCTTCCCGCTGTTTCAGAGGTCAGCTAACTTCTGCACAACTCCGAAGACGAAGATAATGCGAAGACGAGCACGAACATGAATATAAAAAGTAATACGAATCTCTGCAGTATGAAAGGAAATGAATCGAAGCAGAGTTTAAAATGCTGCAGCAAAATTAGCAAAAGCGTTGAAAATTTGCTGTTGCTGTGCTTGTATTTGCGACGCGCTTAAAGTAAAAAATTGTGCTTCGCTCTGACTGTAATCATGATTCAACAACTACAGGTTGTAGCAATCGTACAAAAACAACATTTACGGTTGGTATGAACTCCTTGTGTCATCAACATCTTTATCTATTCAAATTCGTATGTATATGTATACCCTGCACACCAGGATTGCATAGAATTCTGAAAGGTTTCACAATTTTTTTAAGAATTTTCTTCAAGAAATCGTACAGAAATTTCTTACTAGTTCTTGTCAACCGCTTCATATGTTTTTCTCTAAAGATTTCTAAAAGAATCGTAACAAATTTCCGGCACTCTTAAAGATTTCGAGAGCATGGTATATATATACGTATATGTGTATGTATACGCGGATATGTAAATAAAGCAAAACAGACGATAATTTGACACAAGCGTGCTCATAAGAAGAAGCATAGCTTCTATCGCTATCACCTGTAGTTGATGCGCCTTGATTGTTGTCCTGCATTTTATCGCAATGTTCGGGTGTCCGTTTCATTGTTACACAAATTTTCGCGTTAGCTGCGGGTGTCCGAGTGTGGTGTTCGATTTTGCTCAATTTATTGCGAGGGTGATCGAACAGACTCGTTCGTACTCAAACAAGCTGTCGGGTGTGCATCTTGATCGAACACATAGTAGCCGAGTGTGGCGTTCGCCTGTGCTCGATTTTTAGTGAGGGTGATCAAAAAGGCCCGATAATACTCAAAGCTGCTCTCTGGTACCTACTCACGAAATTGAATGTGTAAACATATGTTTACGGCTCGGCAAACCATTAGGCGATTGAGTTACATACAGGGTTGCCACTTTGGAAATTGTTACCAAAATTGGTTGAAAAAATTTGGGTTGGTAAAAGGGTAAATTTTTTCTCATTTTGGTAGATTTTTGTTGAATTATTTAGTTTGAAAAACAAATAAAACTTTTCGTTCCCGTTTTATTTTTCGTAGTTATCTTTTTATTAGAAATTTCTTTCCAAAAGTGCAGTGTACTTTATTGCATTAATTTCCGAACACTTTAATGCACACTTTTTATATACATACGAATAAATGTATATCGATAAAAGGCAAACATTCAAAACTCTTTTTACTGGAATTCCGAGAAGCTTTTGATTGCCTAAGTATTCTAAATGATTATTTAAATAAAAAAAAAGAACGGACAAGTATGTAATTACCCACTTCGAGCCTTCGAAAAAAATTAAATCAGCGCATATTTTTATCAATGGCAATTGTTAAATGACGGCCGCTGTGGTGTAGTGGTAAGCAGTGCGCGCTTCCACTCCGCAGCACCTGGGTTCAAGCCCTGGTCAAAGCAACATCGCAAATTAATATAGAAAAAAGGTAAAAACCGCGGTCGTCCCTCGGCAGGCAATGGCAAACCTCCGAGTGTATTTCTGCCGTGAAAAACGGCTCCTCATAAAAATACAATCGCCGTTCGGGGTCGGCGTAAAACTGTAGGTCCCACCACTTTGTGTGACAACATCAAGGCGCACGCCACAAATCGGAGGAGAAGCTCGGCCAAACACTAACATATGCGTAAGCGCCAATCTATTATTATTATTATAATTGTTATAATTGTTACTGGCGGCAAAAAAATTAAAAACTGCCAACTGCCAAAAATTAAAAGCTGCACATTGTTGATTAGTCTCAGGTATTATGGGCTATAAAATTCCATACCTTAAATTGTTCAAAAAATTCAGAGAGAGAGAGAAATTTCGAAACTTAGACGAAAATTTTTTTGAATTTTTCTAAATGTTGTGTTTAGCTTGAATCCTTGATTTTTAAATGTGTGGCTAAAGCGTAACCAATATTCTTATAAAATAATACCAAAAAATTTGGCTTGAAAAAAATGGGGAATATCAAAAAAAAATTATCAAGCGTTTTTTGAGTCACTGTAATTATCTATAATAGCTCCAGTTGAAGTTTTTTCAAATGATGAAGTTTCGTTGTTGCCTTTAGTTTAATCACTTTCGCTTTTAATTGAAGGAAACTGAGAAGATGCCATTAATATGATCTCTTAAATAAAGAGTTCCTTAAACACAATTTGAATTCTTATGGAATTAACTGAAAAAATAACAAAACCATAGTTTTCATTAAAATAACTAAAAAAAACATTGGTAGATATTTTCCACAATTGGTAGATTTTTTTCAAGTGAATGGAAAGTATTTTTTTTCGTCAGTGGCAACCCTGGTTACATACATAGGTTTGGTTAGAAATCAAACAATAATTTCATTTCATCTTATTAAGGGTATTCATCAAACCTTATAAATGCATTGTAAACTGTATAAACTTATAATTGTGTGTGTGTAAACCTTATAAATGAACTGTCAAAATTTGTATGGAGACTCGTTTACACATTTCTGATAAATTTCTCCAGCGATTTCACTTAATAAACTTGATAAACTGAAGCCAATGCAACTCTGTCGCAACTCTAGCTATGTTTTCTTGGGCAATAATCGGGATCCGCATACAAATTTTGCACGCAAATTCAACAACAACGATATGGTCCTGATAGAGATCTGGTTCAATTATTATCCGTTCTGTTTGTTTTGCTTCACTGATAATTTGGCCGCAAAGTTTGGTAGCCGTGACAAATGAATTCAAACACAAACAGACATTCTGCCATTGCGTCTTCTAACTTTACTTCAAATAAATAGCCTCTATGTTATATGTATATTTATTTAAACAGATATTATCTCGTAAATATAATTTTTTCCCATTTAGTGAGTTAGTTTTTAAAATTTCTTTATCCTTGTACTAGTAGTATAAAGTTAGTGATACTAAGCTCTATAACCAAAGAAAACACGACTATTGTCGCATGTGTAAACGAAAAGATAGTGTGGGTCGTTCATGTAACAGAGTGCGTAAACTTATAAGCAGGGAACGGATTTTTAGGACCTAAAAACCTATAAAAAAGGCAAAATAAAATAACGAAATACGCTGGAAAAGGCAAAATAAAATAGTGAAAAATGCAGGAAAAGGCACTAGGTGTTGCAAAAAAGGCAAAAAAAGCAAAACAAAATAGCGAAAAAGGCAGAAAAAGGCACTCAAAAAAAAGACAGAAAATACGAAGAACAATCAAAAAATACATTGATTTTAGAAATGTTTATATTACAAGTAAAAAGAGAAAAACTATGAACTAGTTTCATTATATGGAAAGTTTGTACTTTGAATCTTTGACTATTTTATCCTTTCGAGTTTCTAACTCATAAAACTTTAATTTGTATAGTTCTAGTAACATTGAACCACACGATGCATTTCGAAGTTTTCTGGCAGCGTTTTCATTCGATTTTCGCGAAGAAAAGCCTTGAATGTACTAAATGTGTGCTCGACGTAAGTTGATACAAGCGGCGCCCAATTTAAACATGGAACGTTTGAAACGTTCATATTATCAGGAATAAGGGCGTTTTCCTCGCCCTTTACAATTTTATCCACACCCCTTATTGTCTCCAAGCCTTCGTTAGCTGAGAAAACGGCTTTGAATTTTCAACACCAATTTGGCAAGAGGTCTCTACGCTTCTATAAGCCGCATGGGCAATGTGTATATTTTTTAATCTTTAAAAAAATTGTAAATGCTTTAATAATTTTTTTAAAGGTAGAAAAGGCAAAAAAGGCAAATATCTTAAAAAAGACAAAAAAAGGCAAAAAAAGGCAACATCAAACGCGTATATATGGAATCAGAGAAAGCTAAATCGTGGACATTCTTAATCGAATATGCTCTATCTCGTTAGCAGAAAAAAGGGCAATTTCCATAAAATCCGTTCGCTGCTTATAAGATTATCTGCGTGATAAAGTTATCGGTTTAGATGAATACCACTATTAATTTTCTGATATACATATAATTTATTTATTCATTTTCCGGTAACACCACTTTATATGAATTCGCGCCTCTAGCATCCATAGGACCGCGTTGTATTTGAAGTAATTGTATGTATAACAAATAAATGAAAATGTTTATAATGCAATACATAGATACATACATAATTCGCCATTACCAAGGCACTAAGTAACGTACGCACTTTTGTTTGCAAAATGCATTTATTTAAGTTGAAAGAAGACAAACTCCTTTGTTCGGCATTTATTCTTACTCGCTTTCTATCTTCCAAGGCGAATACATATATTCTTATCACGAATTCATATATTCATGTGCTAGCAAGAGTATAAAAACATAAAATTACCTTATAAATTAAAAGCATAAGTATCACATATATGCGTAGTCCAATTCACGAAATCATTTCATCGATCTGAGTAAAAACTAAGTGCGTAAACTCTATTTCGCGTTAATTGTAATCATGAAATGGTGTTCATTCATTCAGTTTCTACTCAAATGCATGAAATGATTTCATGAATTGGCCTATGCATAATGGTAGTAAATGACAGAATGAATTACAACAAAAACACATCCTTTTGACATAATACAAGCCGAAAACGTTGGTTCAAATCCATCCGCAATCAAGTTGGACGTTTTGCCCACAAACATTGCAATTTTGCGAGCAGTGTCATTGTAAAAACTCATTTTTGCAATTTCATAGTTTCGGCTTACATTTATAAAATTCAACGAAGTTCGCATTTATATCGACGAGCAGCTTATTTGATTTGTTTTCGTTTGTTCTACATATGTGCATATATACATGTACACAAACATATGTACATACACAAACATATGTACATACGTACAAATATATATACAACCATTCAAACATATGTATGTACATGCATGAAAACATTGCTGTCCATACCCATTTTGCCAAACGACGTCGTAACGACGTCGTTTCCGACTCGTTTTGGTGAACAATTTGTTCGCCGGCGACGGACGCAAACGACTCGCCGGCGAACTCGCCGTGGAGTCGCAAAAACGACTTACCGGTGGGTCGCAAAAACGACTCGCCAGCGGGTCGCAAAAACGACTTACCGGCAGGTCGCAAAAACGACTCCCCTGCAGCCCGCAAGAACGATATACCAGCGAACTGCAAAACGACGCTCAAAGTTGTTAGAAAATTAAAAACAATTTTTTTAGTTTAAAATAGTTTAATTTAATTCATTGAATTTTTTTCAAAGTTTTTTAAATATACATAAATACTTAAATATTAATAAAAAAGAAAAATAACGTAAACATTCAGTCATAAAATACAAACAAAAATTTTAATATATTTTAATATAATATAAGTTTTAACAATTAATTTTTTTGTTACTTCATTTTAGTTATCTTTAAAATTTATTAAAATTGGGTTTATTTTTTAACAAGGACCATGTAGTTCAAAATTAAAGCAATGTGCAGTATACATACATACATATATATGTATATATAAAAAAATTTCAACAAGCTTTCATACAAATTTAAAGCTTTTTAATCTGCATTTAAGAAACACATAGGAAGCAGTTTTATAGTCCATAAAATGCTAGTATAATAGAACACAGGTTTGAAGTAACACAAAACTCACATTGATTTTTGGTGTTATTTTTTTTGCGGTACTGCGCATTTTCATCCATATGAATTTTATGACAGAAAATGCATGCTTTGAGGCACTTCAACCTTTCTTATTCTATTATACATACCAAACTTCAATGGACTTTAAAACTGCTCCATATGTGTTTCTTTAATGCAGAATAAAAATCTTAAAATTTTTATAAAAGCTTGTTAATTTTTTTTATATGCACATACATGCATATTGCGCAATTTTTGAATTTTGAACTATATGGTCCTTGTTAAAAATAAACCCAATTTTTATAAAGATAACTAAAATGAAGTAACAAAAAAATAAATTGTTAAAACTTATCAATATAACAGATATTTATGCAGACGACTGTGCAACATTTCTTTTATTCCGTTTTGAGATCCTGTCTCCAGCATAATGGAAATACCTTTTGGTTATTCGCTCGATTATTTCCACAGATTCGTTGAATTTTTGCTGGAACGCTTCTGAAATAATATTAAAAGTATATGAATCATTTTTGAGAGCTGGGCATCAACAATTAAAGCGTACTTCTAATTGCCGCTGTTGTGATGAGATGCCGCTAATTTTCTCCATTTTGAGTCCCTTCTGTCACCTAAAAAAGACTTGCGTGCCAAATGAACTTTTATCTCAAAGTTTAGATTACTGGCAAATGTAAATAAGGATTACAATTTAAACACTAATTAATCCGACTAAAGTAAAATCTGTGGAAAATTAACAATAAAATACTTTTTTCGCAAAATCTATAAAGGACCCTTTTATTTCTCAAACAAACCTGGGTAACAGTTCTTCGTCGCCACGCTGTAAAGTAAAAGTACAGTTTTCTACCAAATTAAAAAAAAAACTTATTCCCACAAATTTTATTTTTTATTAATAAGGCCAACAGAGTGAACTTTACCTTTATAAAAAAAACATTTTATATGAAAAATATTATGAATACTGAAAAAAAGATGTAGGTGGCATAATTTTCTGAGCACAAGTGTACATTCTGGATTCCATATTCTGTTATGATAAAAAATTGTCATAATAAAAACGGTTTACTATCCAAATGAATGACTTTTATTTATGCTTAGATATATTAAAATTTGGGCGTGGAACTTGTCCAACCTAGACCGAAGGTTCCTCAAAAAACTTTTAGGTTCGAAGAAACGGATTCGTTTCGAGTTCACCAAAACGACTTCACCAGCGCGACGTCGTGACGGCTTCACCAAAGCGACGTCGTAACGACGTCGTTTAGAGTTCACCCAAACGACTTCACCAGAGCGACGTCGTAACGACGTCGTCTTCGCCCTGTGGCAAATTGGGTAAGTACATATCTGTGTTCGTATGGAAAAGTAGCTTATGTCGAAAGGTTGGCTTTAGTATAATGCGGCAATCCCTTTATTTTTTAAACGGCAAGGAATTTTTTGATGAGACTTAATAAGAATATTGCCTTGCTAGTATCGGAACTATTTCCTCCACGTTTATTTGCCAAAAGTTGTTCAACGTCTTAGCGCCAGTGAGTCATTCGCAATCGTATGCTGCGAATGCCGATTTATACTAAAG
>NW_016177875.1:7489-8201 GCF_001687245.7 Rhagoletis zephyria | reverse complement strand
AAAAAGTATTCGCATTGAATATTCATAAAGTTAATTAATCCCCATAGTAATACTATATTGTGGCCGCTTCTTGGCCAATCCGAAATAGACCGACAGAGATGCTGTTTTTAGTATTGCTTTTGCACACACACACCCTCACTCTCAACACCGTCACACCCACTACTAATTCACTGAACGAACGAACGAACGTCTGTCTGACGCGGTACGATTATGGAGGAATTGGCAGTGGCAGTGGGATTTCTGCTTCAGCGATTATAGGGCAATAGCAACAATGGCATAAAACAAAAAACAACAACAAAGTGAATGCGTAAATACTCGTAAGCATCTGCTGGCTGCTACGGGTAGAACGAGAACTTGCGTTCCAAAGAACGGTGAGGAAAAAATTGTGTCAGAGCACGGGAAAGCGAATGTTGAGGAGATGCTGCAAGCATGATTCATTTTGCTTTTAACTTTCGCTTGCTTAACATTGTATGAGTACTTTCCTATACACGCCCACCCATCACTTTGCATTCTTAATGCGCGCATTTTTCACAATACTGATTACTTAATAAAGTTATAGGGTTCGTTATGGGCGCAACAAAAAAAAAAAACGGTGCAAACGCGCATATAAAATGCAACAACGTAAATGGAAAATTATTAAGAGCAACTGTAAATGAGTAAAAATTTCATATTAATTCAAAGGTGGTAATCGGGCAAAAAGCGAAAAGAAAAA
>NW_016177875.1:0-7410 GCF_001687245.7 Rhagoletis zephyria | reverse complement strand
AAAAAAAAAAAACGGTGCAAACGCGCATATAAAATGCAACAACGTAAATGGAAAATTATTAAGAGCAACTGTAAATGAGTAAAAATTTCATATTAATTCAAAGGTGGTAATCGGGCAAAAAGCGAAAAGAAAAACTGTATGTAAAGAGCAGAGCAAGAATTGCNATTTCATATTAATTCAAAGGTGGTAATCGGGCAAAAAGCGAAAAGAAAAATGGTATGTAAAGAGCAGAGCAAGAACTGTGAATATTTGTGGATGTTGACCTAAATTTAGTATACCACGCAATACGTGCAGCGATTTAAGTACTATTACGGCATGCATTTTCACAATAACCAGGAGCTAAATTTGGCAGAAGTTATAAAAGTGGGAATTAGTATTGCCACCAAAAAAAAAAAACAAAAAAACAAAGCATTTAAAGTGAGTTTCAACAGGAAAAAAAGTTGGCGATTTTTTCCTGCTGCGTAATAGATGGTTGCAAAGTGAAATGCAAACGAGGTCAAGGNACAAAGCATTTAAAGTGAGTTTCAACAGGAAAAAAAGTTGGCGATTTTTTTCTGCTGCGTAATAGATGGTTGCAAAGTGAAATGCAAACGAGGTCAAGGCGCTTCACGCTAACGCTTCACAACAGCACCGAGGAGATTGTGAATGAGAATTTAATTGGCAGTTTGGCAGTTTTTCTGTATTTGACTTTTTCCGCTTAATTTTTGCTGGCTGTAGTTATCGCGATTCTGCGTGGTTGCAGGGACGATGTGAGTAAGCGTGTATTTTTAAATGCACGAAGTTAAGTCTGCATATGGATAAGCCAATCAACTCGCTAAATTTCTTTGTTTAAGCTTTTTTGTTAAAGAATTTAGGCATTTTTTACTAAAGCTACGCAGTACAGAAAGATGAAGTTGTTGCAAAAAATGTAGATTCTTTAAAACTTAAAAAAAAAATGTGTAAGTTATTCGATAAATATTAAATTAAATTATACTAAATTAATTTAAAGTTAAAACTGCATTTTTAGTTTTTATCTCTGACGTCTGAATGATTTAAAAGGACTTTGAGATTTCAAACATATGATGGATTAAAAAAATTATTTAAAAAAATCAGTGCAATGTAGAACAACAATATAGGTACCAAATGAAATAAGAATGTGCGAAAATAATTTTTTTTTTGTTCGCAAGGACGAATAGGGATTGAAAATGGCCATTTAATTATTTTAATTTTTTTTGTTAACCTAATAACAATTAAAGCACAAAAATCGAGGATTTCGTATTATTTATATTAGTCTTCAGCATATAACGTTTTCATAAATAAATATTGCAAGTTTTTAAAGTTTCCAGGATAAAAATTGAATAGACCATTTGTATACATTTTCGTCTTTATGCACAAAAAATTGCAGCAATTTTCTATTCTACAGAATTTTCCATTCTATTTGATACCAACAGTGTTAAACTACATTCACATAATGGGCCGTATGCATAAAAACTAAGCTATTGCTTTTTCTTAGAATTTTATACCTTTCACTTAAATTTGAACAAATTCAGTAAAAGGTCCGAAATTTTATGGAAAAGCATTTGCTTAGTTTTGCGGAGCATAAATAAGAAAAGTAAGTGCGCCTGGTTCACACTGGAGAAGTGAAACTTACGTTACATATACAGTGCCGAACAGAAGTATTGGCACAGTGAATTTTTCGCAATATATGAAAAGTTCTTTATTCTAATTTATTTTCAATAATTTTTTATAAAAATATTGTTCATTCTACACCAGAAAACATAATAATAAAATCTCTAAACTTTGTGCAAAACTCAGGAAAATTCATTAAATTTGCACACTAATTTGCAACTCTTCACTCTGATTTTTTAGAAAAGTTCTAGGTATGCAGTTTTATAGCCCATTCAAATTTAGTATAGCAAATTGCAAGTTTGAAGTCCCTAGAAAATCGCATTGATTTTTGGTAATTTTTTTTCACGCAAGTTCTTCCATACAAAGTAATTCGACAATTATTTTTTGTATGGAGAAAATGAGCAACACCAACACCTTCCACTAAAAAAATTGCCAAAAAACAACCCGATTTTCTAGAAACTTTAAACTTGCCCTTTGTTATACTAAATTTGAATGGGCAATAATACTGCATACTTAGAATTTTTCTAAAAAATCTGAATAAAAAGTTGAAAATTAGTGTGCAAATTTAATGAATTTTCCTGAGTTTTGCACAAAGTTTAGAGATTTTATTATTATGTTTTCTGGTGTGAATGAACTATATTTTTATAAAAAATTATCGAAAATAAATTAGAATAAAAAACTTTGCATATATGGCGAAAAATTCACTGTGCCAATACTTTTGTTCGTGACTGTATATTTTGCCTAACAAAAAATATACATACATATGTACATAGATCTTCTTTTGCTTAAGTTTATATTTTTTGTCTTTTTTCTAATTATCGATCTAAAATATCGATACCAAAACCGATAAAACTATTGATAAGAAAATCGATGACAAATTCGATAAAAAACTTGATAGCAAAATCGATAAAAAAAAATCAACAAAAACATGGACAAAAATATCGCCAACAAAATCGATAGCAAAAATCGACTAGAAAATCGATAAAAAAATTGATAACGAAATCGACAACAAAATCAATAACTAGTCGATAACAAACTCGATAAATAAACAATAACAAAATCTATAACAAAATTGCTAATATTCGATAACAAAATCGATAAAAAATTGATAAATAATCCATAATAAAATCGATAACAAAATCGATCACCAATTCGATCAAAATCCCGAAAATCTCTAAAATCTCAAAATCGCGTATATTTATATCCTTTTCTCTATAATTACCTTTGTTTTATTCTTTCTTCCTCTATCTTCATCTTTACTTTTATCGGCATCCTCATCTTCGTCTTTTTCCTTACCCACTTATGGTTAAATGTGTATATCTTGGTAACCGCTGCACCAATTTCTTCCAAACTTGGCGCAGTGGTATAGCATACTAAATGGCCGAAAATTTAAAAAATCGGACAATAACCACGCCCGCATCCCATATAACGGTAATTTAGAGATATACAAAATCTTCGATAAATCAGCAAATATTAAAGCTAATTTATTCAAAATTGATGCTTGCAACAACTCTTTACCAAGAAATACGTTTATGGTAAAATTTTGGGAAATGGGCGTGGCACCGCCCACTTATGATCACATATATTTATATCGGTATTTAACTCGGTATTTTTATTGTGCTTGCCACATAAAAGCAAAACGTTGAAAATTATTGAAATCGGACTAAAATTACAGCCGCTTTTCATATAACGGTAAATTTCAGAAATGCTTCAAACTGGAATATTTCGAAATTCAAGGACGCTAATTTACTCAAAATTGATATACCCCGTCTTACCATCTAGTGGTAGGTTTCGGAAAGGTGAAAAAACATATATTTAATACTTGCGCCGGGTATCTAATGTTCGGCTCCGCCCGAACTTAGACTTTCTTAGTTGTTGTTTTTATTTTTACCTTTGCCTTTATCGTTTACTTTATCTATGTACGTACTCACCTTTGCTTTCATGCTTGTATTGGTCTTTTGGTATTATTCTTTAACCCTTTATTAGCAAGTTTTTGTTAAATTAATATCATATGTATATTCAAGAAGCACTTGCTTCCGTCTCAACCATTTCCGTATGCGACTTCCGCTGAATTTGTGAATGCACTCTCAACTAACCGCCGCTTAAGAAGTTTCATTTCAAAACTTTTTAAATGTCTCGTCTCTGGCACCTTCTGAGAAGTACAATCTAGGTCAGTCAATAAGTTCACAAGTGATGTTGTGATTTTAAAAATTTCAAGTAGTTACACAATACATTGAATACATTATAATTATCCCGAATCTGTATAAATTTATCCATCAATTTGCTTCTCAATTAAGTAGTTACTTTGAAACCAGCTTTTCCTCTTTCAGTCTCGCTCAATCATTAACGTTTCCAACCTCACGCATAGCTAAGCTATTAAATATACTCGTAGAATCAAGGCAAACATTTCTCGCCTGATTGATGATGATAAGTTAAATGCCGCGTATACGTTTACAACATTTTTTGATGAGTCATAAATGTTGCAACATAGTACTGCATATTTTTACGGCAGCTTTTAACGATTCGCCAAGAGAAATCGTTACCACAACTGCGGCAACAAAAACAGCCATTATGCCAGCAGGTATATACATATGTATAAACTACTGTTTAGTTGCTCGAATCCTCATGCACTCTTTTACGTAGTACCCTTAAAAGTTTCCTATACCCTACAAGACATTGCTGAGCACTTTAGGCAAAAATTCTCACACATTTACACTTTTGTTTTTGTAGTACGGCATAAATGAGTAGTTTGACTATTAGTACTGAGGACTTTCTGATGACAACATTGAGGGGAAAGTACTCAATTTTTTCCCATGGCCTGAACGAAAATGAGGACTTTGATAAGCACTTTTGTGATTAGGGATAATGATAATATGAGTACTCATATGATACTCAGCTGTCTTGTAGGGTAGTTACATTTTTACGTACACAAATACGAACATACAAGTATGCATGCATATTTGTATGCAAGCGTATGATCTGTGCGCATTGGTGCGTATTTCCAGCAGCGTACTACTTATTTCGCTTTTGTGCTACATTTTACGCAACATTTACGCCGTTAGCCAAAAGATTACTTTGTCACAAGACTTACGAATTTGCAGTGTTCGAAATGCAAGAAGCCACAATAGGATAAACGAAAGCAAATAAAAACAAAAGAAGTATGTAGAGCGGAAAGTGCGGTAAGAAAGCTTGTGCGAATGAAATGAAGTAGTTAAAAAGTATGCAACTTTTTTTTGAAAGGATGGCATGAAAAAACCGAAAAAACATGTAGTCAATTCAATTGGAAAATATAGCCATAAAGTAATATGTCTATAGGAGCTGCTGTTGGAATAATAATCGTACTTTTTTATAGGTTTTTTTCTAAAATCTATATATGTATACATCTGTGTGCTCTAAATTTAGTTTGGCAGGCAGCTGATGCCCAAAAAAAGTACGATGACGTACGAGCCTACTAGCTTCAACTACGTTAAGAGTGGCGACCGACAGACAGGATAGATATTGCCCAACCAGTTTTGATCGCATCTTAAGTGATCCTAGAGCCCTTATAGTCAGAGTAGATATGTACTCTTACAATTGGTACTACACTAGTGTGAAGCCTTTCTACTGCCATCCTATAGTGGTTAGACCTCTTTTAAATTCACTGCAGAAGTCCAGCACATTGATGCAAACAGAGAGTTTCTAATAGAAAACTCCTTCAACTCAGATCCTGTCTAACAATTATATACGCTGACAAAAGTTATGCGATTAACTTCTTGAGTGCGCTGAGAAATGTAGCTTCCTTGATAGGCAGAACAAGATCCAGCTACGGAGATGAGTTCGCAAACTATCTGATAGTATATCCTGCAACCGTCATTCTAAATGAGCTCTTATTGAGCGTAGGGGTAGGAGAGCAACGCAGGCTAATAGTTTACTTGGAGGGTACAATATAAAGAGATTCTAAGAAACCTGGAAGAATAACTGAGATTCTTACAGGACGCTGCGGACTAAGATGATATTTGAATAGACTTGATCTTTGTCGATTTTGCGACTCGACTAGGGAGACACCAATTCATATTCTCGTTGAGTGTTACGCCGTCTGCAGAACTCGTGAGACAAGTCTATATAGTGAGTATGGTCACAGCTTGAGCACTTTCACTTCATAAAACTGAATGCGCTCCTGAACTTGTTGAGTGTTTTAATAGGCTCAGAAAAAATGTTGGGAAGAGTAGAGGTGGCACAATAGATCACGAGATTGCGGTGGAGACCTCATATTAATCGATATTTATAAATCTAACAGCTTTCTATCTATCTAAATCCAATCTCCAAAGATTGTGGGATGTGCAAACGTGGAGTCTCTTTCTACCTCTTCTAAGCTAAACATAGTCGCACTGATGGCCTTGGTGTTAAGGCCGACATTGTCAGTGCCATGTGTACTTATACGCCAGTAGCGAATTATTTTGTTGTACCCTTATATTGCGCTGCTGCGATTCAGAAACTCAGATCTTACTTCGCTTTGCCTTATCCTACATAAACCTCCTATATAACAAAAACTTCGCTGAATTTGATTAAAAATAATATAAATAACTTGAATTACAAACTACTTAAAGGTGCTTGTGATCATAAAAATGAAGATATACATATCGATGGTCCTCTGCAATAACGACACAACTCAAAATTTCATATATTTCAGTAGTCAATAAAATATTTTTCTAAAGATTTAGTAAGTGTTGGACTGCAAAAATACGAAATAAGTAACAACTTAAAACTCTATTTGTATTCCTGAACAACGGCGCAAAACAAAAAGTAACTTTATTTCACATAAAAGCATCACAAAGATATCGTGAATTTTTTACTTATGCCAATATTCACGATAAATGTTAGACATATGCCACTGTTCAGTAGCAAATGTTGGCCGGCTACTTCGGTTTTGTGACTTATGGCAAAACTGTGCCTTTGCCGGATTGGTAAAAACTATGTAAGCTTATGTCGATTTGCCACAGAAAAATACGGTTATTTATTAACCTAATCCGCTATATAACTCAAAAACATGAAATTTTGAGTTGTGCCGTTTTTGCAGAGGATCATCGATATAATGCATTTATGAAGATATTTCAAATGAAGAAGCCTTGAATTTATTAAAAGCTTTAGATTTAACAAGTACATACTTACATGCATATGCATATTTTCAATACACGCGCACATTTTCGCAAACAGTCAGCAGTGGAAGTGATGCCTCACAAAAGTGAACTCGTGTGAAACTATCATGGCAACTGTTGCTACAAATCGATTTTAATAGTACCTTCCCTGCAGGAAATGTATTTAACTTAGGGCTGCCAGAGGTTAAGTTTTCTGTCAAATTGATAACGAAACGTTGTTTCTAGCATCTTTAATACATATCTGTTGAATTTAACTTCTTTCTGTTTAGTTTATTTGGTTAAAATCTTAATATTTTCAGGAGTGGCAAAAATGCAAGTTCCTGATCAAGTACACGGCTGTGGGGTTATACATAAGTACTACCCAGAAGGTAATTTCAGGAGTTAAAATCTCATTAAAAAGGTCTGTCTTTCCTTTCTCCTAAATTTTTTTTTTTTTGTATTAAGTGGCACAAATTGAAGGACTTCTGCTATCGCTACTCAAAAAAAGTGCTTTCAGAAGGGCTTTTGTAGGACGCCTTCTGAAAAAAAGTTTTCTAAATTCATAAAAATCATACTTCTTTAAGGAATTTATTTAAGCTGCATATCAAATAGTTTTCTTTATATTTTATCAATTGCTTTTTTTCTGCAGGGTTTGTGCGCTCTTTTCGCATTTTACTTTTATCCGCGC
>NW_016177874.1:0-8202 GCF_001687245.7 Rhagoletis zephyria | reverse complement strand
CTTACATTTTGCAAATTCACTACAAGCTTGTATATATATACTATATGTATGTACATATGGGCACATCAATGATGAAGGTAGCAGGCATACCACAGCAAAGGCTAGTGCTTAATTTTCTGCTAAAAATGAAGAAGAAGGGTGAAAGAAGGCGTGCAAGACAGCTACTTAGAACAAAAAGGCAAGCAACCTGCAAACCCACTACATAGCTATTTTAGATATCTATGTAAATATACATAAGCATATTTGTTTGTATGTACCCTGTAGGGAATCTCCGAGCTGTTGAACCGAATTTGGAGTTCCGTACTAGGTCTTTATCGCCAAAAACGAACCAGATCGCCACCAGTTCAAAGGCAGTGAGNAAAACGAACCAGATCGCCACCAGTTCAAAGGCAGTGAGATGTGGTACATTTAAACAAAAATTATTTTTAGAAATGTATATCTAAAATGCCAGATTTAGAACTAGTTTAAACTATAAAAAAGGGATGAACTAGTTCGGAACTACCGAAAAAGGGACCCTGCGGGGGGCTTGTTTGCTTTTAATAGAATTTTATTTGGCGGGCTTTTCGTTCAAGTACGCTTTCAGGCTGCACTTCGCAGATGCTTTTTCATAGTTTGGTAATACAAAATTTGTGTTACCATGTTGATATTTTGGGACCTTCTGGAATCTAACTAGTCAGCCAGCACCTCTGCTTTCAAATGCCCAATTTGATTTACATTTATTCAAATAAATTTGATTACAGATTGAAAAGACATTTCGTTGCAAATAATTAAAAATCGTTACCATGATAAAAACAAACAGACTGTTTGAAAGCATTTACTATTTTTATCNGTATGTACAAACAAACTCTATCTTCAAGTGCTTGGCAGACAAAACAAAAATCCACACTTTCAGCTGCGGTCACGTGCAGCCAAATCAGCGAAGCGGCAACTGTTGGCAAGTTCAACGGCAGCACGGAGCGACACCAGGCGATGATCTTTTGCGATGGCAAAGTGAGATATATATATGTACATTCATGCATAGGTAAATAGTGTATAGGAGACATGCATGAATGTACATATGATTACTCTACGGCAAGTGTATGCCCTTTCTGGTAACAGCCGCTAATCGTTGGTGGAAAATGTTGGAGATGTAGAAAAATAAAACTTTTTGCATGTGCCCCTCTCGATCACCATGCTTGGTTGAGTGCATAGCCAAAGGAGTGCAAAGAAGTTGTCAGTGTCAGCGTTAGACGCTCCATTTAGACTGCTTCAAGATGCTAATTATCATTCGGCATTGACAGTGGAAATGGACTAGAAAAAGCTTATTATCTGCTCAGAAAAAATTATTGTAGTAACTAGTTAGTTGAACCGAAACCAAAAAAATTAGACGTTCTACTTTTCCACAGACGTTGCAGCGTGGATAACATTTGTTTTGTTTTTTAAATTTACGTAAAGGGGTATCCCGGCATACGGAGCCTTTTCCATTTTAAGGGACAGCACAAAGGATACTTCTTACGATACTTCTTGCTACTGAATTTCCCAATATAATCTATATAGGCAGCTAAGTTAGGTGTCTGGCTAAAAGATAATTGAGTATAAATATTCACCATTTGGTACTGTGTAGAGCACATTCAATGGATTTAATGAACTACGCCTATTTTACCTAATCGGGCCTCAAGTTTTTTTCTGGATATTAAGGTAGCGCGCTGTTTCCACTTTTCCATTGCATGTACCAGCCTAAACCTGTTGAAACTCCCAAATATGGCTGGAAAACTATTGATAGCCAGACCATCGATACTATTTTTAAAATTACCGATATATCGTCTATAGCATATAAGGTTGTCGCTCAATTTTGACATGAAGATTTATTTAAAAATGCCGTTTGCATACCATTGTAACCTACTGGATACGTTTTTTTAGTTGTTTAGTAGTTAAAATGATCGTATAAGTTAATTTGTATCAGTTTTCACTGAAGGAAGTGGTATTTTAAAAGGCGCAAGGTTTTCCGTTCTTTTTAAAATTTTTGCTAAAATTTTTAGGTCAAACTTATATGTATGTATAAGGGAAATGGAATGAAAACAAGAAAAAAAACTCTACTTGAGCCCTCGTTTTTCCCCAGATTGTTCGAGAAGCAATTTGTCGCGGGTATCGCTTTCTCACTAGTTTCTCGGGTATCGAAAACCCTGTTGTACTCGCGAGCTTCTCGATGATCAATTTAAGGCATTTAAACCCTGAAATGTTGAACTTATTTTCGGCGCAATACTCGTCTCTGTCCAGAATATATACCATATGCATTAAGGTTTGTATTGTTAAACCCAAAAGGGGTCGCTTTGCAAATACGGACTCCACTATCCCTCTCTATTTATTACTTTTACTCACTTTCTTTGATGGAGCGATCAAACGCAAATAATACACATACATACATACATACAAAGAACTAAACTCTTCTTATTATATGTATGTACGTTCAAACGTTCGTTTTTCACAATAGAGTATGTATTTAACATTTACACATTTTTTCTGAGTTTGTTTTTAATACTTTCGATATGCTATCCGTAGTGCCACAAAAGAATCGATGGTAGCGAAAAATAAAAAAAAAACATCGCTACTATCGATATCGCCATCGATAGTTTTGCACCTCTACTCCCAAAGCCTGACAGCTTGCCGAAAACAAAGTATTTATTTCAGATGGGTCACATAAATAAATCGATAGATTAAAAAGTCGAGGCCTATATTTTTCCCAAGTCTGAATAACCACCGCCTCTAATTGTTTATTGATTAATAAATGAAATGAAAAATTAAATGAATGATATGAGTACAAGCATACAAAATCTCGCAATGCTATCCTGTTCTCAATGGTCAATTTAAGTTATTCATTTAGTACCAATAATTTAAAGTTATATTATAGCCACCCGACGGTCACTGCTTCCCAAAGTCTCCAAACAGTCGTTGACAAGAACGACCAGAAGTAGTCGTGAACCTGATCTCTTAACTAATATAAAAAATAGTATATAGTTGGTGTAAAGTCAAACTTAATAGGCGTATCGAAACCATTAACCACTGATTACAATACAAACACTGATACAGATTGAAAAATCGACAAGCATAAAATCATAAATTTATAACAACCTAAAGTAGCTAAGTAGATTATCATTAATTACATAACATAAAATAAGCAAGAAAATTTATTTAAATTAAATGACCAAAATCGACTGGGAAAACGTACCTATAAAAATTATTCCAAAAATTTATATAAGGGTGCATGACAAAAAAAGTTGCGATTTTTCTACCGGAATTATAAAATGTATTATATTTGGTTACTTTCAACAAAATATTTCGGAATAATATTTAAATTTACGTGAGCGAATCGATTTGAAAAGACCTACGAAAATCTCATTATTTTGATTCCGTTGCTAAGTTTAAAAAAATGTTATGCTTCCTCTCTTAAACTCTACTATCATCAGCGGTGATTTTTTGAAAAAAAAAAACAAAAAAAACATTTAAAAACTATTTTTTATAAAAAAAAAATCGATTTTGGGGGGTATTTTCAAAACGGTCCATCTCACGTAAATTACAATATTTTGCCGAAATATTTTGGTGGAAGCCCTGAAATGTAATATGTTTTATATACGTCTTTTTTTTTTTGTTTTGAAGGAGAGTGATGCACGCTAATGTATAAATGTTTATGTCCATAGCATGGTATGCTTAAAGCCATAACTGATATGGATAGCATAAGAATCATATGTAGAGAATTTAAAAAATACGCTTAAAACAATTATAATATCTTTTCCAACGTACATTTCGCCCATTTACCCCAATAGTATCATAAGCCAAAAAATATAAATTTTGAGCTGAGTTTGCAAAAATTACCGCTATCTCTTCTGCTATGACAGTAAAATATATTATAGCTGTATTGGGTAACAGTATCTCACTAGAACAAAATTTTTACCAATTTTTACTATGGAGTATATTTATGTAAATTCAAAATTTTAAAGCCATTTTTCTCGAGTTTTGCTTTTTTGAGTTATGACACTATTGATGTAAATGAGGGATATAATGCAATTACCGGCACACCCCCTTCCTTTGGCGCGCCCATTATTTTGCTTAGCTCTGCAGATGAATGCTTTACTTCATCTATATACTTTAGTATTTGTCTGTATATACATATATACATAAGTATATATGATTAAATATGTACGTACGAGTATCTACTTAAATTGCTAAAAAGCACAAAAGCTTAAACGATTAAGCTATGAGCAAATAATACCTCTATAATGGATCTACCATATGAAGGTGTGTGTGTGTGTATACATGAATGAATGTTTGTTACCAAGAAACAAGTCTTCAACTGTACCTTTGAAATGCTTAAGCTCCATTTTAAATGCGGTCCACTTTGCTGCGAGTGTTGTGTGCGTTCAAGGCCGCTTTATTATGACCATAAAATACTAATTTCATGCTCAATATGATATGCCGCCTGGGATATGCAAACCTGCAT
The DNA here is from genome assembly GCF_001687245.7 of Rhagoletis zephyria. NCBI lineage: Eukaryota > Metazoa > Arthropoda > Insecta > Diptera > Tephritidae > Rhagoletis > Rhagoletis zephyria. The sequence continues at coordinate 3,728 of NW_016177874.1, read as the reverse complement.
TTATCCGCTAAGCATAAATGCAAACATCTACAATGGGCGTACGTAAGAAGTTCCGTTGCGCCTGCGCAGCTAAACTTTAAAGTTTTGCAAATACATTTAAACATACACACACATCGCTTGTGATTGTTAATTATTGGTCTTTCTTTTCATGCAAGCAACGCTACTACTCGCTGCTTGTTAATTTTTTTTTTCTCTTCTTTCAGTAATTATTTTCCTAATAGTTCGTTTGCACAAGCTCATAAATTCAATTTTACCCATTAGCAGAGTAATCGATGAAAGCAGAACGTGCCGCTGGCGGCCTAAGCGCAGGTGCATATGAAGCTTGGCTTGGCTGGGCAGATGCTCTTTCGTCATATAACACTTTTTACCCCATCTTTTTGTACTGGATTATTATTTTATATTGCAACAACAACATCGAATGGCAGCAATGCATAAAATATGTTTTCTTTCTTGTTTTCTTTTTTTTTTTTGTAACTCATAAGGTTTTTTGTGCTCTTCTTTTTGCCATGGAGCTCTTCATCACAAAGCCTTTGTCGATTTGCATTCGGTTTCTTGAGATTTCTTCTTACATAAAATCGCTTTGATTAGTTTTCTATAATGAAAAATTCTTGCTTTTTATTACCAATGCACAGTGCAAATAAGCAAAAAGCTTATACATATTAGTTATTTGCAAGCTAATGAAAGCGTCGTTGTATGTGCGCTAATTTGCATGCTTTAGAACAAGGCCGAAGAGATATACATATATATATGTATATACTTGCAACTACGAGAATAATTTTATGTAGTGTTTGTATTGTCCTCATTCGTATTGCTTTACGACCTTTATTGGCATCTTATTATTGTTTGTATTAGCTCTAGCTTGTTTTTATGACAAGTTAATGTTAGTTTTTTCTCGTACTGTTTATAAAGTGTGGAATGTCTATCAGAATTTATATGCAATTTTATGACGATACTAAATTCATAAATTAAATATATTTATGCGGTGGTATTTTTGCATAAGAAGACTTAAACTAAGTACGTTTTGATACGTTTTTTTCTTTATTAAAACAAAACGAGGAGCAGAGTTACCTTTTTAATAGCCGACACCACAGATATACAAGCCAGCCCCAATCTGATGTGATGAAGGTTAGCGTTTCTATATTCTCAACCAAACCGAGAAAGAGTTGCTCCACGACATTACCATTTTTTCTGCTTTTTGAACAAATGGAAGTTGAAAAACGCAAATTCAGCTCTTACTTTTGCAAAGTAGTTTTCCAAATTTGAATTTATAACACAAATGAAGGAACGAACCTGCTTTGAAAACCTCTTTCAATGATCCTAGATTTATTAGCCCTGAAACAGCATCTTTATTTGGTTTATATTTTTCGATCTCTTGTGAAAATAGCACTTATTTAAATATTCAGTTTTAATATCACACATTTGTAGGATATTTTTCAATAACTTCGCATTTTGCGCTCGGGAGTTTTACTCCGAAAAATGTTTACAAACATGAAAATATCTGACTAGTTTTGAAGCACGATCAGTATTCAACGGATTATTTTCAGACTCGGATTTCTGCCAAGCGTAATGCAATGAATAGCATCCGAAACGAGCTGAATTGCAAAGCGTACCTTTGAAGGGTTGAACTTCTCTTCCATCTTTAAGTTCTTCCTTACTTTTACAACATTCTTATGGTAGTCTTCTTATTTGATTTTTCCCATGTTGAAGATACAATCCCTCATACAATCAGCAACAATATTTTGACGTGGTTTCACCTAATAAATCTCTTCACAACATTTGAGAACTGCCTCCACACCACGGCACATTGGCCAGGTAATAGTATTTATAACGTATTTATATTAATATGTCTCGTATAATACAGGACGGATGGTCTCCGTACTTATAAAGCAAACATAGAATGTGTATATACGAGTAAAACATTTACAACGTCCCTAAGCTAAAGCCTTGGTTTGCGACGCAACGAAAAGAAAAGTGAAACCTCAGATTAAATAGAACCCGTTCTTTGATGTAGATCACGCCAAACGAACACACGACTGCTATTTGAAGGCATGCACCTGAAATATCCGTACTCTTACTGGAGAAGATGTATCTGACCGGTTGGTTGATGCCTTCGAAAAAACAAAGGCAGATATCATCGCCATCCAAGAAATGCGTTAGACGGGGTAAGGTAAACAATAAAAGGACCTCCCCGAGCCGTTGGATATCAAACGAGGCTTCAGCCCGAGCGATTCCCTGTGAAATGAAATTTTTTTACAAAGCATATGCCTAAGATGAACTTAGATGAGGAAGAAAAACCAGTGGGCCTGGTTAGTGAATCAATTTTTCCAACAACAACATCCGATTAGGCAGCCCTTGAAGAGCTCGCGAGAAAGATTCTGCGGGCATATGCGCTTCGGCGATTACTAGAGACTCAAAACAAATTTTGGTCTGTTTTTTTTTTACATAAATGAATTCAAAGGATTTGTCTACAATTAATGCACAACTTTTTTTCGTGATAATAGTCTCTAAAAACAAAACTACTTTTTACCTTGTTTTTGTATTAAATTGCACTGAATCTGTACGTTCCATAAGCAATATTACTGCTGCTGATCTGATTGTTGAGTTATGCCTGTTTTAAAGAGGTTGTGCGATATAATAGATACAGTGCAGCATAATAAAATACAGCTGTCCGTCATGGTATTGGGCACAAACGCTCCAGCCATGGAAGTATTCAAACCGAATTCCGGTGGTAGTTGCAGAGGAAGAGGGACGCCTCAGCTGCGATAGAAAGACCTAAAGGAAAAGGAGTAAGCTACACTTGACACTTTCGATTGGCGTCAGTAAGAAAAGAAGAGAAAAGACTGGCGTACGTTATTGGATTCGACTGAAATCGCCTCAAACAAGAAGAAGAAGAAGAAGAATAGATTTAACAATGCACGACGTCAGCATACTGGTACAATACTAAAAATATCAAACTGGTAATCTACAAAGGAGCGACTTAAATTATGTTCACTACATAGCTACAGTGCATATTTGAGTCTTGAAAATTCCTATTTTTTTATTTATTTAAGATTGAGTTAAAAAGTCGTACGTGGCTGAATAACCACTACACTTCAATACATACATGATACCTCATTGAAATTCTATAGGTTTAAAAAGTACCGTCAGTAACTATTAAAAACCGGTGTGGAGCTATTAAATGTATCAATAATGTGGATAATTTAATAAAATTAATGACATACAAACACATACATATGTATATAGATACGTTTGCATGTGAAGACACTTATGTATGTTTTATTACGTGTTTCATAATTGTACGTAAATACGTTTATATGCACATAAACAACTAACTTCAAGTACGGTTCGATATGCTCGATATTTTACACATACATATAGAACATATGTACATATATTAGAGTGGTCCAATTTTGGTATGGGAAAAAAATTCATACTTTTTTTCTTTTTGATATTTTTAATATCTATACCAACTTTCAGATATCTACTGTAGCTAATACAGGGTGCTCAATGGTCTTGAAATGCGCTGCTGGAGCGCTGTGAAATTTACAAAAATATTGGTGAATTTTATAAAAAGCTACTATTGCCATGACAACTGAGGATTGGGTCATTTTTTTTTTTAAATAATTTAAATTTGAATTGTTTTTAGGTTGCTTAACCAATTATTTTATTAAAATAAATGTATACTTAGAAACGCATAGTTTGGTACCAGCACCTCTTTCGGCAAGAGG
>NW_016177873.1:0-8203 GCF_001687245.7 Rhagoletis zephyria | reverse complement strand
TGCTTTTTGATGTCGAATAAGCCAACATAATTTATGAATTTTTCCCACATACACTGAAGAGCAAAACTGGAACAATAGAATGGAAAGTTCAGGTAATGTATTTCTTTATTTTACTTACTTTATGGTAATTCAAACTTGCATTTCGCCTTACCGACGCTTAACTAAAAGTTTGACAATAAAAAATTTTAAAATTTAAAAAAATATGACCAAAAAAAAAAATGAACTTGATTGTTCCAGTTTTGCAGCCTCTTAGTAATTACTGAAATTTACAATTCAAAGAGGAGTTACGGCTCATTTCCTGAAATTTTGTAATCAAGGCGCGTGGGATTTTCGCTGTGAGTGCTTTAAGTGCATATACCAAGCAAAACAAGCGATAGAAGGGAGAGGTCCAGAGACTACAAAAAAAATGTAATTTACCAGGCTAAGCATATCGGAGGGTCTCTGAATACCAATAAACTTCTGTTCCAAATCAATAACTACTGATTTTTCACCACCAACAGATTTCGTCTAAAACCTGTGCGAAAGTATCCCAAGGTGCAAAGCTTTAAAAAATCTACTTGCAACGTTTTTTTTGCAATTTTCTTCTTTATCAGCTATTATTATATTATTTTTTTATGGCCTTCTGATAAAATATACATCGGAAATGTGAAACCGAAACTAGATTACAAATAAGTCTTCATATATTGCGAATATATCGCAACAAAAATTCACATTATGTTTTACCGTTCCGGTTTTGCTTCTCAGTGTATCTACATAGCTCCACACATACACATAATAATATTTGTATTTACAAATAAATATGTATGTATGCAAACAAAGGTAAGTTGCACACCTTCGTCATTGCCTTGGAAAATGCCGCAAGGGACAAAGAACGCTGACGTACAACCGAAATCGCTCACACAAACGGAATGACAATAATAATTCAAATACTCATTTATTTTCACGACAATCCCTGACATGAATCATATTTTCGGTGTATACCTGCTTATATTCCACGGCCATCCTACGAATTACTAATTTTTTCCTTTGTTTGATTTCCTATAGCCTCACAGAAGAGTAAATATAGAGCATCAGTTGAGTTAAATAGGTTACTCATACGCACTATGTACATAAATAAAGATTGCTCACACGTGCCGCACTCACACACACACCCCTTGAGGCATAGGTACATATGCATGTTTATATGAATCAGGACATACTATACACTCCAAGTCATAAGATTAGCAGTCTCTTTTTACGCTCAGTATGTGTGTTTAAAATTCATTAATTTTTTTTATGAAAATGTAGCATATTCTAGGTGTAAATCTGATTTTTGCATAAGTTAATCATATTTTTAGAAAAATTTCGGCCATGCAGTTTCGTAGCCCATTAAATTTTAATATGATAAAGCGCAAGTTTCAAGTGGCTACAAAATGCCGTTGATTTTTTACAATTTTTTGTTGACAGTGTTATGCATTTTCTTCCATACAAAGTATGCTCGAGGAAAGTTTTATGTGGAAGGAAATGCGCTGCACCGTCAGCACAAAAAAAATTAAAAAATCAGCTTGAAACTTGCACTTTGTTATACTAAAATTAAATGGCCTATAGACTGCATTGCCGAAATTTTTCTAAAGATATTATTAACTTATACACTGCAGGTCATTAGAATAGCACACGCCTTAGTTGGAACGTAGAATATGCTATATTTTTATAAAAAAATTATGAATATTAAACCAACAAAAGTAAAACTGTACATACTGAGGATAAGAAGGGTCTACCAATCTAATGACTGGGAGTGTACACATATGAATATAAAAGTATTTACTTCGGTACATATATATGTACATATATGCGAATACCCAGAGTAAAAAGAATAGAATGTGCAAAGCTATGTATGCCTTCGTGGTAATATGAAAGTATTTGCCATTTGTATAAAACACATTTGCACGTACACAAGCAAATTTAAGAAATTTCCCCCGCTGACCTCCGATAGATACTTTGACTGCGGAACATTTCTTATTGCATAAAAATATGGCAAAGCAAAATACCACTGAAATACTTATATATGTGCATATGTCACATCGAACATTTTTGATTTGGATGAATTTTGGTGAAAAATTTTATTTTGTTTTTCGTAAGTTATTTCTCGGCTTTTGCAAGTTAATTTTTTGAATATCTCAAAAACTGTTGTAGTTGTTCTGGTATCATTTTGAACGTTATATTTGTGGCTATAAAGGAAAAGTACATAAAAAATTTAAAAAAGAAATAAATTTATAAAAGCTTGAAATGAAAAATTCGTATAAGCAAAAATTTTTTTTTTTAATCTGGCTATATTTTTTTATGCAATAACTCCAATTAAGTATTCAAAAAGGTGGTTTTTTTAACATATGAATAAGTTAAGTTAAAAAATGTTTGATTAATTTAATTTTTATTTGAAGTTTGCAAACCATTTTTTTTTGCAAAGTTCAAGAATTCGTATCTAAAGAAACACCTTGAAAGAAATCTTAGGATCAGTATTGTGTAGAAAAAATTTAGTTAAAAATGTATGTAAGTTTTTGCATTTACGATTTTTTTAATTTCTAGAATTTTTTTAGACATTGTTTTTTTTTTTGCAGAAAGCCGTTATATGATAAAAGAAAAGTTCAGACCAAAATTCATCCAAATAAAAATTAGTCGATTCCGATCATTCGTTGATTTGACATAGATTGACCCATATGTATATTAAATTCATGGCACATGCTGAGGAGCTTTCTTTTGAAATCATTTATCTTACAAACGTACAATATAAAATATTTTGTTTTAACAATTTCAGCTCTTGAAGATGAAGAGTTGAAATTTAGCCTTAGAAGTGTGATAAGGTTAAGCTTTTTCAGAACTTCTCTGATAGAAATCAAGCTTTACGTTTTTAGCGTAATTTTGTTAACTAATTGGTTGCCGCCTAAAGGTCCATGCTGCGACAGGACGGATAAAGTCTTATCGAGTTTATTCGAATTTTGTGTGAAAGGCCGAAACCGCCATCAAGAAAGTGATTGGGCCTTATCAATAAGGCCTTCGACCTGGCAGACCAGGTATTCAACATACGCCAAATGAGAAGAAGAAGAAAATTTGATAAAGGTAATAACGTAAGTGAAACTAATCATTCAATCGTTAGGAACACTTCCACACTCTTCACAAGGCATGAACACAAATGCAATCATATCTCAAGAGACATTCTTTCTAATAACAATCGCATTCTATGTAATATTTTCACTCAAGGTTTGACCAATCACGTAAAAAGTTCCATAAACCATAAACCTAAGCAAAGGCAAAACACAAATGAAAACAAACAAATGATGTAGTGGACACAGGTCAATTTAGTGTCATAAAGTATGCTTGAATACATAAAAGAGCAGATGTGTGAAGAAGTTATACAGTCCTATCACGCCCCGTTTCATGTGTTTATACTTTACTGCGGCGATTTTATTCTTTGTAAGATTTTCACACGCCAAATTTGGTAAGAATACCTCGCTTAAAAGAATACGATTCATTGTACAAAAAATAATAATAAAATTGGTAGATTTGCAAATCGGTCAGAAGCTATATATGCATATTTAAAAGCTTTTGTAATTTATTAGAAACCACACAAGGGGGATGACAAAAAATACACTTTAATTCTCAATTGAATTTATCAGAAATTCATTGGCGTTAGATGGAATTCGCGCGAGTTAACTAACGTCAGCTGCTCGAATCAATTAACTTAATTGTTTGATTGCAAACACACCCGAACATACACGTAAACATATGAATATATAGTCGCATATGTATGTACACACCCATATACATGTACGTGAGGTAAAAGAAAACTAGAAAGAGAAAAATGGAGAAAGCCATGCGATTATTCACTCGTTAAAACCGAGAAATTAAAGAAGCAATTGCACATCGAAATTGAACTGAGTTTCAATTGGTAGTTTTATTGGTGCGAGTGGCATGCGAAAAGCTATTAAAATAATCAACTACTGAAAAATTGTCAACTAGGAGTGCTGTGGCCAGGGCTCGAAGTACTGAAACTCGATTTGGAAGTAAATGACGGAAAAAATCGTAATAAGATAAAAATTTTGGTAGTAAAACAAAATGCTTATTCAGCTTATCAAGTGCGTTGCTGTTATACTTGTTAAATTTAATAAATAAAAAATAAGTTAAATTTCTAAAATAAAAAAATAAAAATAAAATAAAATGAAGTGGCACCTTCGGAAAACAAGTTTCAGCATACGTACGTGTATATGAAAATCGTTTTGACTTACTTCATACATAAAGTAAAATCGTTTTATTCAGAAACATAACCAAATTTAAATGTAAAGAAATACGCGTAGATTTTAAGCCCAGCCGGGTAGAGGAGTAGATTTTAAAACGTTTTCAAAAATCTCAGAAGTGCGCTCCGATCGGAGCAAAGTCCGAACACTGGCTGTAGCATTGCAAATCCAACAAAGCGTAGTTAAAATGGTGTTGATGGTAAATGCTGTAAATTTTTAGAGGAAGACGTACGAAAATGGAAAAACAAAAGGTTTGTACGTATAGGTATGTACACTTATGGTCAACTGATTAAGTCAAGTGACATTTTGACTAGTTTTGGCAAATTTTCTTTTGTTTAATTGAATTGATTGTTTGATTTAATTCGTCTACGGAAGCTGAGATTCAGTTTGAGTATGCTCAAAATTCTCTTCTTAAAGCATGTTTTTTTACTTCTGGATCAAATGATTTTTTTTTGGTTTTAAAGGCCATAATTTTGTAATAAAAGGATCATTGTTCAATCGGTAGAAGGAAATTTAATAGAATTTTAGCACCATACATTAAAATTTTGTCCACTGTACTATTTGTTTTTTTTGGCTGTATTTTAAAATGAACTTTATTTTTATTTTTACCATACTCTTGTTATATAAAAAATTAATCGATAAAATAATTACGGTTACAATGATTGAACGGTATGCTTTCAAAGTAAGCTAACTAGTTATGCACGTAGTAGCTTTATGTACAATTTGGCGGAAAATATAAAAAAAATAATTATCTTTGTATGGGCCAAATTCCAATGAATTTTGTTTGTAATAATTTTAAATGATGAAAAGTCATATTTCAGGTATGTCAAATTATAGTTTTGTCAATTTTGTGTGGTTTTGTCTTGGTGTATCGTGTTTTCTTCAAGTGTATTCTTTAAATTAATTTTAACAATTATAGCTTTGTTCGTATGGAAAAGTAGCCTATGTCGAAATGCTGGCTTTAGTATAATGCGGCATTCGCAGCATGCGATTACGAATGACTTACTAGCGCCGGGCCGTTGAAGAACTTTTGGCAAATAAATGTGCAAGAAATAGTTCAGATAATAGCAGGACAATATTCGTATTAAGTCTCATCAAAAAATTCCTTGTATTTTAAAGAATAAGGGGATTTTCAAAAAATGCAAAAACTACGATATTTCAGTAAATATTAAGTCCAAATTGCGGAAAATTAGTACGTTAAGTACACAATAATATTGTTATGAAGAGTTTGGAAAACGGGCGTGAACCCGCCCACTTATGATGAAATTCTGTATCTCAGTAGCCCCTTCACCAATCCTTACCAAACTCGGCACGAGCCTTCCTTAGGACCCAGCTATGAAATCTGTTAAAAATCTTTGAAATCGGGCAATAATCACGCCCACCAGCTATATAACGGAAATTTACAGAAACACGATAACTGCGATAAATCAGTAACTGCTAAAGCTAATTCACTCAAAATTAGTGATTGGAATCACATCTTAGCATAAAATGACATTATAATCAATTTTTGTATTATGGGCGTTTCGCCGCCCACTTATAACCACAAATGTGTATCTCGGTAACCACTTTATTAATTTCTACCAAATTCGGTATAACAGGACACAGTAGAAATACAATAAACTAGAAAGGGTACCCTTGTGGTCAATGCTCCTGACAGGTAGGGTATTCAGGTTTATTGGGCAATCTGTGGACTGCTACAGGATTTGCGGGCTTTAAGTAGGCTCAGCTAGCACTAGGAGAAAACCCCGAAAGTCTTTCTAGCTTGTGGTAGACCAGCGACAGTCAGTAGAAGCGCCAGCTCTCGGTTTTTGAGTCCGTGGGTACTATGCAAACAGTTTCCATAGGGTGGAGCTTAATTTAATGTTAGACCACTTTTTTATAGCTACTTGGAGAATGGCAAAATTGATACATCTTCCTGCTCAGTTACTCTGCTTTTGCAAAACAAATTTAATGAACGCTCTGGGGTGGACATCATCTGCCTGCGATTTACTTGAAAGTAGTATATCATTTACCTGCTTACTTCTCTGTATTGTAACTTAGTACAACGAACTAGTATTTTTATGTGTGCCATCCATTGAAACGGGTATGTAAATTAAAGAGATAATATGGACTTAGATTTTATTTAATGAGGCGAAATATTTTTCAGCAATCTCGCTACTTTAAGGCATTAACACCGTAGACGTCGTTATGCGCTTCGGTGTCCTTCTACTAGGGCAGTAATGCACGACTTAATTTCTAAAAATGTATTCGCATTGAAAGCGGAAGTGGTAGCTATTAAAAAAAAAAAAAGATTTTACGAAACCATTTAATTTGATGATTTCATCTGAATTTGCCTCCCATGAGGATTTACACATTGCGCCATCGTTAAGCAAACAGGTGCTTCAGGAATTCCTAATGGAAGTGTATTGATGATTGGTTATTTTTACGCTGATTTATTATAAAAAACTTAATGACTTTTAAATAAAATCGGCTAAGAGTACTTTTACGTCCATTTAGGAGAATTTAATATCAATTTTTTTTTACAGATAAATACCCTGCAAACCAAAGTTCCCGAAATCCTAACGAAATCTTTAGGAGTATCTCATCTGTGACGATTTTTTTACGAATCTTCAAAGAAAATTATATGAAGTGGTTGACACGAATTCGTAACGAAATTTCTGTATGAAAAATTAAGAAAATTCTGCAAGAAATTCTTCACATGGCAGCATTATTTGGATTGCTTTACCGATTTTCCTCCAAAATTTCGTAAACGAATCGAAGTGGCCACAGTTTATTTCATTTTAGAAAATTCGGCGAAAAATCGGACGAGATCTTTAAAATTTCTCTACAATTTAGAATACACTGAACAAATTGTTTGCAGGGAAAGTAATATGCTAAGGGATTTTCTAAGAATTAGTTATAACTCAACTAAAAGCTTTCGCTTTATCGGCGTCTGTCTAATTTCACTTCGTCATGGCGTATACGCAACATCAACGCGCTAACCAATAAATTCCAATTTTCGCTGACATCAGCGCGTACGAAATGCATTTTCATTGATTACGAGCGCAAAGCATATCGGCCAACAGCAAAATAAACTTGCCTGCAACACTAAGTATGTTTTAATGTTTATTTAACCTCATCGTATGTAGTAAAAAGCAACAAGTAAAATTTGCTACAGCACTTAGACTGCCTCACTAAATAGGGCGTGCATATGTATGTATATGTATGTGTGTGCATTGTGCTGCTGTCAACGCGTTAACAAAACGTTCATTTATGGTGAAAATTGTATTTTGTTGCACGTCGTAAGCTGCGCGTGTTTATGTAACGATGTTAAACCCAATGGGGTACTAGGGTGTGTGCCAGAGTATACTTATCGACGAAATTGATACGTTGCTTGACAGCAACAACTACATACATACATATTGCGCTGCCTTCATTCATCTATTCATGTCGATACTTACGATGCATTTGTGCGCCACTATATTTAATAATGTTGCATGAAACCACGGCGGCGTTAGCAACAGCAGCAGCGAACAGCGATGTTGAGTAGAAAAATGTTACTTATACATACGATATGTATAGTATATAGTACATACATAAAAAGAAGCATAGCCGCTTCGCAGCCAAAATGGCAGAGTGTTGAAAAAAAAAATCTGTTAATGGCAGCGTAAGGCACCAAATTTAACACAATTCATCGGCACTCCATGTCAACACACCCACAATTGGTGTTTGGTGCAATCTGTTGCAGGTGTTGAAAGTGGCAAAACGATTAGGTACTAGTAAAACTGGAAGTGAGTAATCGAAAATTCGCTTTTCGTACATTTTTTGAAATGTTTCATACTTTTAAACTGCACTGGCTAGGCTAAGTCGTACGAATGGATGCAAACGCTCCAGCCCTGAAAGTATCCAATGCGGTGGTACCCGCTGGTAGTGGCAGAGGAAGAGGAAAGCTACAG
>NW_016177872.1:0-8204 GCF_001687245.7 Rhagoletis zephyria | reverse complement strand
GGGGGAGGCTCGAGCACCCCTTGCCCCTACCTGGCTACGCCCATGTGTGTACCTACATATGCTCGTACCCTTTGTATGCACATATTAGAAATGTTAATCCCGGGATCCCGGACTTTTTAAGGTCTCGAAAATCCCGTGATTCTTGGCAAGTAATCCCGGGATTTTCGGGATTTGTAATTTGCACTGATGGCAGTAATAGAAACTCCTTTTCTTGACCAGTATTTTTTTTATAAATGTCTAGCTCATTATACATATAATACCGCGAGATAGTAAATTTTAAACACAAATATCAATATATTAGCGAAACCAGGGGTCAAATATAGTAAAATTGCGTTTTTAGTTTTTCACTCTGACGTCAGTAATTTAAAAATGATTTAAAAAACTCAGAGAAATGTGCTTGGAGAAGAAGTACAGGTATAAAATTAATGAGGAAATTCTGCAGAGTTTAAACAGATTCAAGTTTTTGGTGCAGAAGTGCTGGTAAATATTGAAAATGTCATTTTGAAATTTTATCCTTGAAATTTCGCAATATTTCTTTTTGAAAAAATTATATGTTAAGGGCTTATATAAACTCGATAACATCCTCCAGTTTCGTTCTTCTAACTTTGTCAGCATAAAAGTTACCTATTCGTCCTTGTGAATCCAAAAAGTTTAAATTTTTTTAAATTCTAAAGAAATTTCCTATTGCATTTGTTACCCATATCTTTATTCTAAATTGCATTGAATTTTTATACNCTTCAAAATAAATCCTGTGGTCAGAGAGAAAAAATATAAACGCTACTTTAAATAAAACAGTTGGTTTCAAACCCAATTATTATTATTTATTTCATGGTAGGAGAACTTCTCAAACAATATAGAATCAATTTTTTCGATTCAAGTTTTTGAGAAGTAATGAATATCTAAATCCCGGGACTAAGCCCGGGATCCCAGGATTGTGACAATGCCATCCCGAAAATACCGGGATCGGAAAAAGCAGAAAAATTAACATCCCTAGTATATATTAATTTTTTTTTTAAGTCAGTATAATGGTCAGCGCGCATGTTAGGAAATTATTTTATCAGGCTACTTACTAATATCAACTACAGCAAACCCAAGTTAATAAAATGTAATAACATGTGTGTGAAGCGCATCTTCACGGCAATCCAGTGGGAAAGGATTACTTCGTTCCATGGAGTGTTATTGGCCTTTATAGACTTCTGTTTTGAATTCTGCTGAAGAAAACGAAGTGATAGACAATGATGACTTAGCAAGATTATCAAAGGGGATCCAATAAAATAAAATAAGTCAGCGCAGCGTCAAATGATTCTTGTGCGATGTACGTTGAAAAGGCTAGGTAGACTGCGCCTAACTGAACCGGCCCCTTTTTATTTCCCCAACTTTAATGTATTCTTTCACAATCCGAATTGCCCCTTGACCGTACGCATAGCGATATGAATTGCGCTATAAACCTATAATATGTATTAAACATATGTGCATAGGGTTGCCAGACGTACCCCATTAGGGGGGAACATACCCCATTTTGGCTTTTTGACCACCCATGCTACGCGATAAGTTGAATCAAAGTTGAACGAAAAGTACAATTTTTATTTGAAAATATTATGCCATATTCAAGGCTGAATACACTGAGCCAAAAGCACTATGGTTTTTTCAACCAAGTTATGGTTTGATTTTTTCATGGTCAATAAGCCGACTGTAAGAAATGTGATTCAAGTTGAACATTTGAGAACAAATTCGTATGTATGGCAGTGGCTGAACAAGCAGAGATGCTTACTGTTATTTGTTGGCTTCCAGCACTACAAATGCCGTCAGCGCGATACTTAATTTTTAGTTTTTTATTTTGGTTTTTCTTAATTCTTAATTACTCTTTTTCTTTTTCTTTCTTAATTACTTAATTCCTCTGCGAAATGCAGAACCAAATCAAATGACGAAGAAAATTGATTCAAGTTGAACATTTGAACACAAATTTATAAAGCGGCTGTAGCTGAGTGTGTAGAGATACTTGCTCTTAATTGCTAATCCCGCCAGAGGCAATCTGCTAGAATGATAATAACAATTTTTTTTTTGTATCTCCGAATTATGAAAAAGCATCTGTGAAGTGCAGAACATAAACGTATTCAAACGAAAAATCGGAAGCCAAAAGTTTGGTTAATGTAAATAAAATTAGGGTCAATATAACCAAATCATTGTTGAAAATATCTACCAAGGCATTGTTATCATTAACCAAAATCACGTTGATCTCTTTTCAAGTTTGAATTTGGTAATGTGAACCAATCTTTGGTTGATTTTTCTCTCAGTGTATGTTTACATATGTATAAAGATATGTATATGAAAATTTTTTATGTATATACACTGCCGATGAAAACTGAGTGCATGGCAATTTTTTCAAATATCCACAATGTTTTGCAAGTTAATTTTTTTGTAAGTTTTTCGTAAAAATATTTTTCTTGCTTTAAACAAAACTTCTATCAAACTTGCAAACTTAATAAAAATTTTAAACAAATGCAACAAATTTCCATCTAGATTCTGGACTTTTTAATCTGAATTCTTGGATACGCAGTTATATGCCCCATGAAATATTAATAAAATGAGCGCAAGTTTTTAACAGCTATTTTTTCATATAAGAAGTGCAATTTATAAAAGCTGGCGTTGATTTTTTAAATTTTTTTTTGCAAACGGTCTTGCGTATTTTCTTCAAATTCATCAGCAAAAAAGTATCAAAAACTACACGATTATTAGCCGCGTAAAACTTGCACTTATTTTACTAAAATTTCATGAGCCATATAACTGCATATTCAAGAATTCAGATTAAAAAGCTCAAAATTTTTATGGAAATTTGTTGCATTTTTCCAGAGTTTGTATTAAGTTTGAAAGTTTAAGTTATTTGGCATTGGCTAAAGCATGAAAAATATTTTTATAAAAAATAACCAAAGAATTCAAATGGAAAACATTGTAAACACGTATTTAAAATAAAATCACCATGCACTCAGTTTTGATCGCCAGTGTAACTTTGTTTTGTTCAAATGATATGGAATTTTTGTTTATGAACGGTTTTATTGTTCCACAAGCGAATAAATCAATTTTTTGTTGAATACATTTAGACTTGTCTACCGAAAGATACCCCTTTTTTTCTCAATTGTATCCCAATTCACCAAATTTGTTCTTATCGATACCCCTTCCGTTATTTCAGGTCTGGCAACCCTATATGTGCAAGATTTGCAACGTTGCCCTTCATACACAATGTTCTACCATTTAAAATAGCAAGCTCGATGAACATTTTTTTTTGTCTATCTTAATGAAAGCCTTTTCATATTTTTAAATAAAATGCGTCCTTAAAAATAGTAAGATACTCAACGAGGGAGCAAATGCAGAATACCTACAATTCTCAAATCAAAAAAAAAATATATAAATGAGTATCGATATAGATTATTGAGCTGAACATAACGGTATATTTTTATTTTGGGAAACAACAACTGCAAGAGTTATTAAAGGTCAAAGTTCAAATTAAGCATTTTTTAAATCAGAATTTCTCAAAAACCNTTTCCTTAAAAATAGTAAGATACTAAACGAGGGAGCAAATGCAGAATACCTACAATTCTCAAATTAAAAAAAAATATATAAATGAGTATCGATATAGATTATTGAGCTGAACATAACGGTATATTTTTATTTTGGGAAACAACAACTGCAAGAGTTATTAAAGGTCAAAGTTCAAATTAAGCATTTTTTAAATCAGAATTTCTCAAAAACCCTTTCATGGAAAATTTTGATATCATTCGCTAGAGAATTCAATACTCTTTAATTTAAAAAATCCATGAAAGAGTTTTTGAGAAATTCTGATTTAAAACGTGCTTTATTTAAACTTTGACCTTTAATAACTTTTGTAGTTGTTGTTTCCATCCCCAAAAAAATATATCGCTACGCTCACCTCAATGATCTCTATTAATGCCAATATAATTTTTTTTTTATTTGCGAATTGTAGGCAGCTTTGCAGAGCGTGTAATCCATTCACCGTGCAATGGCTTTGCAAGACTGCGAGAATACCCCTAATATTAAAAAAAANGGTTTTTGAGAAATTCTGATTTAAAACGTGCTTTATTTGAACTTTGACCTTTAATAACTTTTGTAGTTGTTGTTTCCATCCCCAAAAAAATATACCGCTACGCTCACCTCAATGATCTCTATTAATGCCAATATAATTTTTTTTTATTTGCGAATTGTAGACAGCTTTGCAGAGCGTGCAATGGCTTTGCAAGACTGCGAGAATACCCCTAATATTAAAAAAAAAAAAAACCACCTAAAATAAATATTCAAAAAAATTGCTGAGACCAGTTTGTAAAAACCGAGTCAATTGCCCTATAACATACTCACAAATAATAGAAAGCGACAGCAATTTGTGGAATTAAGTGTAAAATATGAAGCCGCTATATATTTTCATATTTGGCTGCACAAAAATTTTATTAGAAAACAAAGTTTTTAAGCGCCTACCCATTTTATGAAATTTCGAATGCAGCAGTTTATAAATGCAAACCTGCTGCGTGTTTAGTCAACATATTTTCATACATAAATTCCAAATATTTACCATAGGTACATATTTAAGTGTTTTCATAACACAAATATTTTGTGTTAAAAATTTACCTTTGTTTGTATTTGAAATTTTACAATTTTATTTTGCAGTTAGTCGGACTTTTTCGTTGCGAATTCAAAGTATTTAAAGTTGCTGTTGCATGCGAGTATAATTTAAGCATATCTGCTTAGTGTAAGCGTTTGAATTTTTTCACATTCTAGTTAAAATGTTGTGCATGTATTTACATTAACTGCATATGTGTGTATTTACTTAGCTATGCAGTTAGTAGTGATTGCATTCAATTAACTTCTATTTAATATCTTTTTTGTGCTGAATCAACATACATATAATATTTTTTTTNCTTATAAATGCAAACCTGCTGCGTGTTTAGTCAACATATTTTCATACATAAATTCCAAATATTTACCATAGGTACATATTTAAGTGTTTTCATAACGCAAATATTTTGTGTTAAAAATTTACCTTTGTTTGTATTTGAGATTTTACAATTTTATTTAGCAGTTAGTCGGACTTTTTCGTTGCGAATTCAAAGTATTTAAAGTTGCTGTTGCATGCGAGTATAATTTAAGCCCATCTGCTTAGTTTAAGCGTTTGAATTTTTTCACATTCTAGTTAAAATGTTGTGCATGTATTTACATTAACTGCATATGTGTGTATTCACTTAGCTATGCAGTTAGTAGTGATTGCATTCAATTAACTTTTATTTAATATCTTTTTTGTGCTGAATCAACATACATATAATATTTTTTTTTATAAGTACACTACACAAATCTAAAATTTTACTGGTGTATGGGCTTTTTTTTTGTTCGTAGAATAAATTATTATTTTTTATTTACGTACATAGGTATGTATGTATGTATGATCGCATTAGAATTTATATTATTCAAGTTTGGTGCATTTTTGCGTCAGTAACTGTTTTGTCGTATATCCACTCGTTTTTTTTTTTTGGTAAGCTCTTGATGTTAATATTCCAACGTTTTGAAATTTACGACACCGTTTTTTTCTCAATGATGAGCAATCGACAGCAATTAAATGTTTACTTCAATAATTTCTGTTTAACTTTTACTGGTTTGCATTTATTTTTTAGTGGAATTCTTACAAGCAATTAATGCAACTTTTATTTTTACTTAAATTTTTCATGAATATCAAAGTCAATCACGGCTTGCTGCATATTCTTACTCATTCGCCTTTAACACCGTTAATTTTTATTATTGTTGCTTTGTTATTGCTTTTCATTGATTTTTACTTGTTTTTGATTTTATTTTCATTTTTATATTTACTACTTAATTTCGTATTCATACCGCCGCTAAGCAATTTGCCAAATTTACAGCAACAACAAGGCAGCAGTTGATAGCGTAACGGCAAAACTATAGTATTTATAAGCACCAGATAGGGGAGCCACGGCGGTCGGTGCTTAGAGCACAAGTCTTGCGAAACAGGTAAGTTTGACAGCAGCCCACGCTCGTTGGCGTGCAGCGTGGAGCGCGTAGCGTGAGCTGGGCACACAATTTATTGCTTTACTTGATTTGTGGTATGGGTGGTTTGCTGCAGGAGTTGTTAAGCTCAGCGCCTTTGGTCCTTCGTACAAGGCGAGCTACACACATACGTACATTGTTGCTTTTTCTGTTGTTGTTGTTGTTTTGTTTATTATTTCCGTTGCGTCCGAATATTTTCTTGTTAGCCGCTGTTGACCCAGGTGTTATAGTTATTGTTGCTGTTGTTGTCTTTTGGTAGGATTACTTAGTTGCTTCTCGTCGACTAGGCTAAGTGGTTTTTATGCTGTTGGCTTTTCTAAATATCAACGAACGCTTTTCTTTATTTTCTTGCTGCTCTGCTTCTTCTTTTTCTTCTCTTGGCTCACTCGACTTATATAAGATTAAACGTTCCTTACTACAGATCTTTGCACGAGCACTTACACATACATATTTACACAACCATGCATAACTTGAGTGGGTCTACGCAAATGTGCGAGTAAGTAGTTAAAATTATACTGGATGTACATATATACATATGTAGTATGTGCATATGTATGTATGTATGTATGAAGGTATTCTAAGCACTCAAACTTACATACGCACAGCACAGTTGGTGGGGTGGTGATGATTTCACTTTCTTCTACTTTCCACTAAATATTTTGTTTTGTATTTAATTGCATAAACACACTAACNTTGTTGTTGTTGTTTTGTTTATTATTTCCGTTGCGTCCGAATATTTTCTTGTTAGCCGCTGTTGACCCAGGTGTTATAGTTATTGTTGCTGTTGTTGTCTTTTGGTAGGATTACTTAGTCGCTTCTCGTCGACTAGGTTAAGTGGTTTTTATGCTGTTGGCTTTTCTAAATATCAACGAACGTTTTTCTTTATTTTCTTGCTGCTCTGCTTCTTCTTTTTCTTCTCTTGGCTCACTCGACTTATATAAGATTAAACGTTCCTTACTACATATCTTTGCACGAGCACTTACACATACATATTTACACAACCATGCATAACTTGAGTGGGTCTACGCAGATGTGGGAGTAAGTAGTTAAAATTATACTGGATGTACATATATACATATGTAGTATGTGCATATGTATGTATGTATGTATGAAGGTATTCTAAGCACTCAAACTTACATACGCACAGCACAGTTGGTGGGGTGGTGATGATTTCACTTTNTGTGCATATGTATGTATGTATGTATGAAGGTATTCTAAGCACTCAAACTTACATACGCACAGCACAGTTGGTGGGGTGGTGATGATTTCACTTTCTTCCACTTTCCACTAAATATTTTGTTTTGTATTTAATTGCATAAACACACTAACTCCAACGCGCGCGCACACACACACACTTATACAAATGTACGTTATATGTATGTAAGAGGCGCGTGTGCACTTTCACAACGTAGCCTCGTCGTAGTACTATAGCTTTATCGTTACGTATCTATACATACATACGTACATATTTCTATAGTACAATGATTGCCACACTTGCTCCAATGCGCCAGCCAGCCAGCCAGCCAACTGGCAAGTGTGTCAGTGGTGTCTAAGAATGTCTGCGTAAGTTTCCTTATATTATTTTTGATTTTATTTCATTTTCTTAAAATGTTGGTTAGAAGCCCTTTTAATCACTTTGGTGTAACCGCGCGTATACGCTTTCGAAACGTTGTTAATACGAACAGAACCTCACGAAGACTAAACTAACTGTTGTTCAAGTGCCTTTATTCAGGCACCGTTAGGTTCTCGAAGCTTTTGAATAGCCGTTGTTTTGCCGTGCTTTTTAACGAAAAGTCATGTAAAGAGCACCCGAAAGCTTTCATAGTATCGCACTCAATTGTTATACAATAAGACAGTCCATAGAGCTTTTGTTTGCGCGCCAATTGAGCTTTTAGCAGGCGTTACAGGTGTGTTGTGCGTCAGCATCAGCTGAGTTGAAATGGGTCTGGTTGTTGCCCTTTGCAGCATTTAAGCGGTAAATTGGTGTAATGCTTCTTAAGCAGACAAGCTTTCATCTAGGTTAGGTTAGGTTAGCTTAAGCTGGCTAGCCATTACGTGGCTTCGCAGAGACCACTAAAGTCCATAGCGTTGCCAGATAAACTATGACATATATATTAAACAGCTAAGCGCTCAGTACCCGGGGT
>NW_016177871.1:8005-8205 GCF_001687245.7 Rhagoletis zephyria | reverse complement strand
CGCGAGCTATTTTAGCCGGCAGTTCATACTGCATCCTCCGGTGGCCAAGCGTCGAGTGACCAGAAGTCTGCACAAAATGCCAACAACTTGTGCCCCCCTTGCTTTTACTTGCGGTGAAGTTCAGGTGGCCATCGGGAAGGCGAAAGCCTCCAAAGCCATTGGTCCCGACGGAATATGCATGCTGATGCTGAAAAATTTGT
>NW_016177871.1:0-3879 GCF_001687245.7 Rhagoletis zephyria | reverse complement strand
GAAGAAATTTTGAGGTACTCAAATTTATTTACTTTCCATATCAAACAGTACCGTGAATATGTGTCAATCACACATTTTATAGAAAATGAAGCAATTTTTCCTCAAATTTATTATTAAAACTATTGCTACAATGATTTTAATTAATTCATTATAATAGCATTATTAGCTAGGATTGATGGCGTATAATTGACCTTTTATAGATTTTTCAAGTGAAAGAAGGATTTAAATAAAGATTCGATTAGAATCGAATAATTCGAATCTCGCAGCCGATTATTCGATTCGGAGAATCGTAAGGATTAAGTAAGATTCAAGGATCGAGAACCGAAAATGTCCAAAACTTTGAATCCCTAGTTGGAAATGGACACAGATATTGATGCTGCCAGATGATGAGAATAGAAAAAAAAGTCGTGGGTTTTTTATTGAAAATTTTCACTTTATATTGAAATACTGTTTTACATAAAAAAGAAGAGTCGCAGGCGAAGTATTGATTTTAATAAAAATGTTCATTAAAACCACGCGACACTCATTTTTTCCCGTATGCTATCGAGATCATCATGAAACAGAAGTAGATTGTTGAATATCCCGTCATTTTAGTGTACCTATATGCGAATGCCCTATTAATTTCGTGGGTTGGGTTCCGAAGAGTATCTGTTTGTTCGATGCGGGTTCAAAAAAATGAAGGGCTCGTGGCAGCGCCACCCTTTACAGCTTAAAGGAGCAAAGACCAAGGAATTCAATGGCATGCTTTTATTTCTCCTCCGACTACCGAACTCCTCAGGCGAACCTCTTCAAAATGGGGGAAAAATCTTTGCTTTTGCTCACAAAATGCCACAACTGTTTAAAATACACCAAATAAATAGTGATTTTGGTAAAAGTGCACTTTAGCTTACAGGGCCAAATATGGACGAAAAATTTCGAGAGTGGTATCAATCGACGCGTTTTAATCGCTCGCGAACACTCAAAATTACGACCTTGTATTTTACCACGATAAATACTTGAGCAAACGAGCGTTAGAAAAAAAACATTGCCAGCGCTTTCGTTCGTAAGAGATGGTATGAGCAAATGCGATCGTCCATGGCAAGGGCGCAAGGGAAAAATCGCCTCGTGTGAAAGCCCTATAACGATCGTTTGCTTAAGTATTTATCGCGGTAAAAATCAATAGCAAAATGAGCTAATATGAGAAGATCGTATTTTTAAACGTTCGCGAGCGTTCGTTCGTAGAGCGTGGGCTTTTTGATATAAAAATGAGCAAAAGTATCGATATTAACAAGACAAAACTTGTTACATACATATAACAAAGACACAAAGTGCCTTTTGTGCGAAAAACAACTTGAAAGGTACATATTAGGAAACATTAAAAGACATTACAAGACCACACACAAACAGTTGGGGTGTTCACAGTTCGTTCCAAATTATATTCAAAATGTAGACCTGTACATTTTGAGACATTTTAGCACCAAACTGTGAGCACTTCTTTCTAGCAGTCGTTGCAAAATCGCCCCAAAATTTTACTGGTGTTGCCAGACATTTCTTTCTTGAACCAATTTTTTATATGTCACCTTTCGATTTTGGTTCTGAAAAATTTTAATTGTTTAACTTAATTACCAATTGCTAATATTTGTTCTTTCTTTTCCTTGATTTGCTTGTTTTCATCAGCCATTGCGCTCAAATCAAATGCAAATACGTAAACCGTCCCCAATAAACTAAAACAATTTGATTGGTATTGCCATAATGCAACTCTGCTAGAGGTCGCAAAATGTAGACGCGTAAAAAACATACCTTTGAGTATGACAAAATTAAGACGGCGTCGTTTTCCAATTTTGTATGGGAAACAACAACACATAGATTTTACGGGTAGAAAATGTCTTAAAATGTAGGCGTCTACGTTTTAAGACACTATTTGGAACGAACTGTGAACACCCCAAGTGTTATGTTCGAATAGTAACTGCGAAAAACATTCCGTTTCGACTTTTCGATGACGAGCTTTATTTCAAGCAAATAATTGGCCCTATGAAAATCAATTTAACTTAAAATTCCATTCTAAAATATTCTNACTGCGAAAAACATTCCGTTTCGACTTTTCGATGACGAGCTTTATTTTAAGCAAATAATTGGCCCTATGAAAATCAATTTAACTTAAAATTCCATTCTAAAATATTCTTATATGGGTACATATACATATATTTATAAACTATCGAATGTGTGGGTTTCTTTGGCTAAACGCGTGAAAGTTTACGGGCAGAAGCGTTTGTATGAATCTTCCATTGTACATAAGCGGTATATACATGTATACGCTTCCATAAACAGGCAGAGTGCAGCAATGTAATAGGTTTCTGGATATTCACGATTGAGAGAATACAAAGGTTGCGCCGATCTCGGACCGCTATTCCTCTCTTAACGAATTTGACAGAATCGTTGTTTGCATGACGTCACACTGGTGCAACTTGTTTACGTTTTCCTTGCAACTTTTCTTCTTCTTCCATTCTTGCTCACGTTTTGGCATTTCTCTCTCGCAATTGCACCAGTGTGACGTCACACACAAGTTATTCTCAAAAATCTTCTCCGATCGGCGCAATCTTGTATTCTATCATTCTTGCTGGATATTGGGGTACAAGTCCATAAATCCAACGATGTGTACAAATTCTGAGCAATGTATTTAATAATTCGATAACGATAAACGAAAATTTTAATTTCTGCCTGTCTTGCATGTACACTCGCCAAAACAGCAGCAGGTAAAGAATTACTAGCAAACNCACCAGTGTGACGTCACACACAAGTTATTCTCAAAAATCCTCTCCGATCTTGTATTCTATCATTCTTGCTGAATATTGGGGTACAAGTCCATAAATCCAACGATGTGTACAAATTCTGAGCAATGTATTTAATAATTCGATAACGATAAAGGAAAATTTTAATTTCTGCCTGTCTTGCATGTACACTCGCCAAAACAGCAGCAGGTAAAGAATTACTAGCAAAGAGAATGAAGGCCTTTATTCACACAAAGTGGTTAATCTTCTACAAAGAGGTAAGTATTGTACAAATTTATATACCCAATTTTCCTTCAAGAAATGAACTTCAGTCTAGTTTACAAGCACGACAATAGAATATAAAGATTTTTTCAGAGCAGTATTAGACAAAGTTACGGGTTTCCCTAATTAAAGTTTCTTAAAGTACTAAAAGTTAAATACATATATACATTTCGTTATCCGAAATGCAAAAAGACTTAACAACATCGTAAATGNTTAATCTTCTACAAAGAGGTAAGTATTGTACAAATTTATATACCCAATTTTCCTTCAAGAAATGAACTTCAGTCTAGTTTACAAGCACGACAATAGAATATAAAGATTTTTTTCAGAGCAGTATTAGACAAAGTTACGGGTTTCCCTAATTAAAGTTTCTTAAAGTATTAAAAGTTAAATACATATATACATTTCGTTATCCGAAATGCAAAAAGACTTAACAACATCGTAAATGAAATGAAATGGAAAAAGTCGAGACTAATATTTTAATTTGTGGGGAGTTGTAATTCGATGAAATTCATCATATGAATCAAAGAGTGAATTTTGAATTTTTTATTAGTTATGACTTTTAGTATTTCAACGATGATGTTTGTTACGTCTTTTTGCATTTCAGGTGACTATAAGTACATACAGGGAATTTTTTCACGCAAAGTGGTTATTCTACAAGCATACAAACTTCCATACATACATAAATAATTTATCCTCCAGACCAACGCTCGCGATCGTTCAAAAACTCAATATTTAAAATACAAGTAACTGATTGAGTTTCACAAAAAACGCTCGCAACCAACGAGCGATCGCGAAAGGCATGAACCATAAATACAAGATCACGTAAGAACGCGACGTTGTATTTGTA
>NW_016177870.1:0-8205 GCF_001687245.7 Rhagoletis zephyria | reverse complement strand
AAAATAATATTTTTCTGTGGCGATAAGTTCAAGTATTTTAGCCGATATCTTATAAATTAGTAATGAAAGTTTTTGGCGAGGGTTTAATGTAAATAATCGGTATCGGATACCGAAAAGGAAGTATAGGGTACCGAAATCTTTTTTAAGTATTGGGTACCGAGTATTGGGNGTATCGGATACCGAAAAGGAAGTATAGGGTACCGAAATCTTTTTTAAGTATTGGGTACCGAGTATTGGGACAATTCAGCACATCACTAGTCGCCCTCATTCCCGCCGCTCTCAGTTGTCAACTCTACGATGACGTCACGCTAAAATTACTCTCACGAATTCTGCTGCAATCGGCGCAATCTTGTATTCTATCATTCTTGGCTATATCCTGCATTTCGCCATTGAAATTAGTTTATAGTTCGCCTCTACTGGTTGATATTTTCACTAATTAGCTAACGTTTGCTGCATTTATCCTCGGCAGATTTTTTATATGAGCTTTGCAAAAACACACTTTCCTCTTTTTATAAATGTTTTTCATTTAAATGCATATACATACGTACGCTCTAAAATTTTTACCCCGAAATCAAATCCATGTGTCTGCTATTTTGCAATTTTGGCAGTATACCTAACTACCTTACTATTATATTTAAACACATGTGCATATTAGATGGTAAACAAATGTGGGTGGGTTTGTGTTTTTGCCTTTATTGCTTGAAGTCATTAAAGCGTGCACGTAGTGATAAGAAGTTAGTAAGGCCACATGCGCATTAAATTATGTAGTCAGTCATTTGTAAAGGCTTTGTATGCACAAAAACAAAATGTGGGTGGTTAATCAGAGAGCGCTGTTTCCTCATATATATTTACAAAAAAGATCACTTGCTTAGGGTTTAGAAACAAAAAAACGATTTAGCGCATGGTTAGCGTTGTCATAGCAAATATTTTAAACATTTTGCTTTACTGCTACATACAGGTATATATTATCATTGAAACATTTCGAAGTTCATTGAGCTAAATTTTTATTTTGTTTTTTTTTTTTTNAAGATCACTTGCTTAGGGTTTAGAAAAAAAACACGATTTAGCGCATGGTTAGCGTTGTCCTAGCAAATATTTGCTTTACTGCTACATACAGGTATATATTATCATTGAAACATTTCGAAGTTCATTGAGCTAAATTTTTATTTTGTTTTTTTTTTTTTTAATGGTTAATATAAGATAATATTACTACGAAGTTCTTTACACAAACACAGTTTTTTGTTTAAAAAGTTCTTGCTTTTTTCCAACATAATCGATTCTTAGATGCTTCAAAATATATTAGTATCGTGCTTCTTTTAACTCGTTTTTTTTAAATTATTTTTGAAAGAGGACATCGTACTGACCATTTTCGGCTTAGTCCAGCGTATCTTAGTTTTGCTTTTTTCCCCTCAGAAGCTAAGGAATCGTACGAGTATATCCACCGCAAGGGTAAACGCTAGAAGAGATACATATATCTTTGACGTCTTCGAAGCAAAAATAGAAGGATAGCGCGCGAACGGCAAATCTTTCGATGATCTCGCTAAAATGAAGATTTAACCTTTCTGAAATNAAATTATTTTTGAAAGAGGACATCGTACTGACCATTTTCGGCTTAGTCCAGCGTATCTTAGTTTTGCTTTTTTCCCCTCAAAAGCTAAGGAATCGTACGAGTATATCCATCGCAAGCGTAAACGCTAGAAGAGATACATATATCTTTGACGTCTTCGAAGCAAAAATAGAAGGATAGCGCGCGAACAGCAAATCTTTCGATGATCTCGCTAAAATGAAGATTTAACCTTTCTGAAATAAACAAAAACAAAGATTCTTCATCTACTGGAACACCCGTCAATGTTGGTAGAGAAAAGGCGCGATGAACAACTAGCGCAATTGACGATATTTTTTATCTTGGCCCAAACCATGAAACGATTTCCATTTCAAGCAAGAAGTAGAATTAAGAGTTTCTTGAATGAGGGCTATTGCTATCTCCAGCAAACATTCTGTTAGACCAAGTGCACTTTTTCAGAATGGGTTGATTTTAGCAGCCTTTTTTATTTGTCTATGTTTTTTAATGGTGTTAATTCCCAACGGGGCCAGAAGCGCTCCATTAGTTCTATTCTAGCACTTCATGTTCAGCAGCAAGCGCTCCCTTCCTAGTTTCATACTTCATTGTATTTTAACATTGTGTGTCATTAGAAAGAAGCGCTCCGTTGCTGCTCCCAAAGAAGCCCTTAGTGAGCCCTTCAACTAAAACATTTAAAAAGCAAATGTTAATTTGTATATTACATTTTTTTTTAATAACTAACAAAAAACCACGTTTTTGTCGAAAAATTTAACAACTCGTGAGATTTCCTCATATATGCTGCCAAGTTTTCTACGGTCATCCTACTTTCTAGTAACATGCGAACATAACGCGTTCTGCATTACTTGCGGCTTAGGGTAAAGAGCATCAGTTGCATTTTTCTGGTGCTTACTCTAAGGTTACATTTCGATGTGCGTTAGTGTAAACTGAAAAGTGCTCCCTCTAAGTTGTCACTAATCATAGAAATTTCAGAAAATGTTTAATTTATTATCCGAGCAATTAGATTCCGATAACTCATTAATTGAAAGCATTTCTCATATTTTATTCAGAATTATGCGTTAATATTACTTACAAACTCGCCGTCAGTGTCACACGGCAACACTCGATTAGTTTGATGGCAGTTGGATCAAGCAAATGTTGCTAGTGCAGCATGAGCAAGTTGAAATATATTTCCGAAATTACAGTTGCAGTCATAACTTGCAAATCTAATTTCTGAAACTGATTTCCAAAAAGTAGCAGAAAGATGTTTCTGGCTGTTCACACGTAGAAATAAAAATTTCTGTTTCACAACTTGACAGCCAATTTCGTGGACAACTGATACCATTTGTAAATTAATATTGTAAATGAAAAAAAAATAAATAAAAAATATTGTTAGTTGATAAAATCTTTTTTTCAAAAACTCGCACCAAATTAAAATAAAATAATTAACAATTTAAATTCTTTTTTAGGCAACAAATAGCACAATAGATATAAGTTTAAAGCAAATAAATGTGTGCATTTAAATCTTTCTTTCTTTTTCAAACTGATTAATAGATTCTGTCATTTCAACTGTTCAATCCAGTTGCCACAGCTTTCCTTCTATCCTCTATTTGAGCATAGCAAAACAATTTGCATTTAATATTAACTTGAACATAAATACTTCATTTTTACATCTGTAATATTTTCTACTTCGATAGCATTCAAAACGCTTCGCTCTCATTTCAGTTTTTATATTTTTTCTGTCTTCATGATAATTTTGTGTCTTGGTAAAGGAAACTTTTTTCTAACAGGTTTGCATTGCATTACGCCCACGTGCAGCTGGTTTATTTCCAAAATAATTGTATGTACAAAATAGCTGTGAGTATTGATTTATTGAAATGGCTATTCAGTAGACAAATATGTTCCTTATTTCTAGAAATAATTAAATAACAAATAAAAACTGAGTGCATGTAGTACCTACGTGCGGAAAAAGTGAAACTCAATAGAGAAATTTCTAGTATGGAAGAAGTTAGCAATAAGTACATATCTAGTTTTAATTTTATTTTTACTTTTTTCCACACGAGCGCACTTGTGCACAAGGGGGTATTATTACTCTTTTCACGTAATGGTTGTTTGCAACAGTCAAAACGCATCGACAAGATATATATAGACAAATGTATACATAAACGATCAGAATGAAAAAAGAAAGCAGGAACTGTCTGTCCCTCGATCCGTCTGTGCACACGCTAAATTTAGATATCTTAACGAAACTCGTGTACTTCTTTTCATCGTACCATAATCACGCCTACCTCCCATACAACGGTAGTTTTCAGAAATACGAAAACTGCGATATTTTAGTAGGTACTGATACTTATTCACTCAAAATGGATATTTACATACAATGACTTTAAATTAAAATATAAGAATATTAGAAGTTTTTGAAAAAAATTCCAAAAGTTAACGTGAACTTTCCTGGCAACTTCACATTTGCACTTTGTTATACTAAAATCGATTGGGCTATACGACTGCATACTTAGGATTTTTCTAAAAATTCTAATTAGAATTTGCAGATCTGTGAGCGTATATACAAGAACCAATTCAACAATTTCTTTGGGGGGACCAAGGAGCGCTAAAAAGTTTCACTTAAAAAAAAATAACAAAGCAAAACCCGTGAGCGATCGATCACCTGCTGCATTACCCAAAACTTATTCAGCTTTTTTAACGTAATTGGACACTTTGGAAACAACAGTTTATTTCGCTACCATTCTCACTTTTCTCTTAATGCATCCACTAACTTCGTCGCCACATTATCTCCAACATCTTCTGCAAAACTACACATAATCTGGAACTATCTTCTTGAACGCCACTTTCATCACTTCACGCAAATGCACACTCATGCAAAACTCTCCATTCAACTTCATTTAAATTTCACTCAACGCAAACAGAATTAAATTTAACAAACAAAAAGTGGATAAAAATGGCATCAAAGAACGAACACTGAACAACGGAAGTGAAGAAATTTTTGAAACGCATTACAGGCACTTCAAGGCGCATCGCCTCAACGCCTGCCACCGCCCAATCGGATAACAACAAAACATCGCCAACCACCGCCATCGTCTTCATTGTAATAATACCGGTTAGCGATTGGGGCTCCATTCAACAGCCGCAGCCGTAGCAAGGACAATTGGTAGTGTAGAAAAAAGCACGCAGAAAATTTTAATTCCATTTGAATTACTTTTCCGCAATGAAAACCAGTGAGTGCAACGGGCAGGTTTCTTCCATGGAATAGTGTTGGACACTGATTAAAGTAGCACAGTAGGGTAAGGGGGCATAAGATAATAGTGTGGAAGGTAAGCGGGTTGGCAAAAATCAAGCGACATGCAATAGAGCGTAAAATAAGTGTAAAAGCATTTTTTGCCAACTTTTCTTTAGCACTTCTGCATACATAGCAACATAAAGCGTTCAGCATCCAACATCCAACCGGGCAAAGGAAGTGGAAAATGTGTAAAAGGCTGCGGAAAGCATCGGACACGCACATGTGAAATAATGGCGAAAAAATACGACCAAAGTTGGAATGTTGATGATGGCTGGAAAAAAACATAGAAAAATGAAAAATGGTTGCAAGAAAAAAGACGAGGTATATTTGTACCAACGTGGTACGCACTACGTAGTAGTAAGTAATGACAATAACAATTGTAACCATTGGCAAAAAAGCTAAATCGAAAGGCAACCAAATAAAATGAAGAAATTGCACAGAGAAATCTTAACTTAATTTTTTTTAACAGCTTCGAAACTCTCAATGAAAAAAGTGGTTGTCCGGTGACTAACTAAAATGAACAACACAATAGACTGCCGCCAACGAGAATAAAAAACAAGTTATGTAAGGAAGAAGTGTCGACGAAAAAATTAATCAAAAAGCGTAAAAAAGAGGCGGCTTCAATTGAACAGTTAAACTACCATTAATTGTGCCCTTTCAAAATAGTGCCGTGCACCACAAAATTACGAGCTACGAACTCTGGCGAATTACAAAAAAAAAAAAACAAAAAAAACTAAACAAAAAGAAATGGCGGCAAAATAGCCACCTCAGTAACTACATATGTATGTATGTACGTACAACAATTACAGCACCGCACGAAAGGTTGTTTGAAATGTGCGAGCACGAAGGCATAGGAAAGAGTAACAGCATCAATGCTATGAACTTCAACCAGTTCAGGACGGCAGCAGCGCCGCGGTAAATGGTCATGACTTGATTTGGAAATGAAAATTTCAACGCTGCAGAAATGGAAAGAAAATATTAAACAAACAAGCACAAAACAAATGTAAGACAGCATTAAAGGTAGTTGGCGAAAATTTTGGTGAAAAAATTTGTGCGAAATCCGAAAAAGTGGAAGAGGATAAAAAGAATATATGCAATAGTAGATGTGTGGGCATATGCTATACTAGATGTGCATAAGTACTATTTACATATTTGTCTGAGAAGTTGGCAGTGAAGCAGTTCTGATCATATTTTCAATAGTTCTTGAAAAGGAAAAATAAAAAAATTGTTTTTAGTAGCTTTTCAATAGTTCTTGAGTTCCTGAAAATAATAAAAAGTCCTGCAAAATTACAACGCAAAAATATTTCTTCAAAAAAGTCGAAAACTCTAGATGTATGCATATTCATTAACACTTAAATTGTTGAAACATATGAAATAATTAGTTAATTAGGTACGAGGCCAATATATTGATCAATACCAGTATCTACATACAATAACTAATATCAGGTTTAATGGTCAAGGCCAAGACCAATATAAAATCAAAATCAAGATCGAAATGAAAGTCGGTAAAACAATCTAGACCAAAACGATAACAACCCAACCAAAGAAAGGATTTATGGTAAAAACCAAAAAACAAGTCAACATTAATAAGAAGCCAAATCCGCTTGTCGTACTAAGACCAAAAGAGTGACCAACACGAAAACTGGATAAGAAATTGCAGTCTTTACCGTGATTGAATTTTTCAGCACTTCGGTGAGCCGTAATAGTTAGGATGACCACAGGCTACATTCAGCCACTATGTTTAAATGTTTAAATTTAAAAACACAGCAATGCAGGAAAAGTATGGTTCAATGTCTACGCTTCGTTGATTCGCTCAAAGTTTTTTTCCAATTTTGACGTGCGGTTCCGTGTATTTAAAGAACAAGGAGATCCGGGAATTTGGACCGGTTTCGGTTCTCATAAAAGTGGTAACGGAAAAAGGCCCTATCAAAATAGCTTAACAAAATATTGTACAAGTGTTTACAAAAATTTAATTTCCTTTTTTATTTTTATTTTTTTATTATAAAGTGAAGTAAAAAAAAATTAATAGATAAATACATATACGTTCACGGGTTAGGGCGTGTTCACACAGACAGTCGAGCGGCGCCGAGCGAAGCAAGGCGGAACAAAGCCAAGCTGCTGGTGTTCACTCTGAACAAAGCGAAGCGGAGCTTTTCTCATGGAATCGGCTGCAATGATACTGCAATACCTACCGTCAGTGAAAATCGTCAAAAATATTTGCTCAATTTTGTTCAAAAGATTAGTTGTAAAATTCGTTTTTATTTTAATATTTCGCTATTTTGTTTGCAGCAGCGTCATGAAGTTGAAAAATTAAATAGAAAATTCAAAATCAAAAACTACTTTGCTTTCAGCTCCAAAATCCTTATGAAAAAGCTTTCTGTATGGACACTTTCATATAGCTGCAGCAATTTGAAAGCTTCACTCCGCTCGAAACGGCTACGTTCGGCTCGGCTCCGCTTTCTGTGTGAACGTACCCCTAGTTGATATTTGTGTAAAAAATATATATATATATATAAAAATAAAATACATAAAATTTAATTTAAATACGCGAATTTCAATTTAATAGCATGTAAAACAACGAAGTTGATGTAAGTCGGATAGATCGGTTATATGGTGGCTATAAGATATAGTGCCTGGAACCGTATAAAATTTGGTAGTTCAACTCAGAAGTCTATAATACATATCTAATCCAAATTTCGGGCTGATATATTCATATTTAAATTTATTGCCAAAACAATCAAAATTTTAAAGTTTACGACATACAACAATACGACACCGTTGTGAATACCCCAATTGTTTGGCAGTCTTTATTATAATATGTACGTGTGTATACGCAGAAAGCGATTAAGTGATAGATTAAGATAAATATTAGGACCGTAAATACATAATCCAGGCCATGATCAATACTAAGAGCAAAACCAAGAATATATTTCAGTTGAGGCAACCATATAAAACAGTATCAAGCCTTTAACACGAAGCATGTGGTCAAAATCGAAATAAGTAAAAGGTCCTAAATCCAAAACAAAAATTAAGGCCAACCTAGGGTAAAGAATAAGAAGACAGTAACTAATGAATTGTGAACCCTGCAGTGGGATTCTGGAAATCCTTACACAAAATTTCTATCACTAAAAATCTCACAATAAATAAGACTTGCCCCTGAAAATTAACAACTTCTGCTTCGGGTTTTTCGTTGCATATTTTAAGGCCGATATTTTATTCATTTAAAGATTTTTAGCGATAAAAATTGAGGGTGGCGTTTCCTATAATTCCATTACTGCTCATGAATTAAAAAATAAATTTAAAAAAAACTTATTCGGAAAAAAGTCTTCTGCATGCAATCAATGGAAAATAC